>NC_066881.1:9025173-9202302 GCF_022985175.1 Labeo rohita | reverse complement strand
TAATGTTTATAAAGTCCGGGCCCTTTTTTGAATTTTAAAATTTAAATCTAAAAGGGGCCAAAAAATTTTTTATTCCAAAAAAATTAAACAATTTTAAAAAATTTTAAAGGCCAAACCAAAAAAGGGTTTGGCCCCAACCAGAAAAATTTTTTGGAAATAATTTATGTTGTTTTGTCTTTTTAGTGTCTGAATGCTGTTATTCAAAGTTCTAAAGAATTTAGTCACACACTGATGTGTGCGGCACAAACACTCTGCCTTAAAGAGCTTCATCATTTTGTTCAGGAGTAAGTGTCTAAAATGTCTTTACATTATCAGTCTTGTTATTATTAAAATCATTATGCATATTTGTTTATCCTTAAACTAATAAAATATTGAACATAAATATGAACCTTTACTTAATTTCCTTTATGTTATTTCTAGGTATGTGCATGCAGCAGAAGAATGCCTCGAAAAACAACAACACCTGAAGAAAAATCCTGTGCATCTGTTTCAGCTCATCAGCACCTGTAGGCAACTCAGGTGACTTATTTTTTTTTAAAGATTAATTTAATTATACATTTGTAAAACCTGCTAGTGTATAATTAACTGACATTTCTTTATCCATAATGTTCTAATTTATCCTGAATTGTGTTCATACACAGGCAACCACAGAACTGTAAATAGTTTTATGCATATATTTATTTTACTGTAGATTTTTTGCTCCTCAACTCAACAATCCACCTGTAAACAACAGTGACAACCTCTCAAACATCATCCACATGTTAGAGGAGCTGGAGGATCATGCTCTGTCTATTGTACAGAAGATGATGAAACACTTAGCAAAGGTAACATCTTTTTATCCCAGACATTAACAGAGATTACTATTTGTTTGCTTACCTGCTTATGAGTTTTTTTCAACAATGAAGTGATATTATACACTAACAGTGAACAATGCTTTTTAAATCTCGAGTGTTAATTATGGAAAAATAGTTATTTATTGTTCATGATACCTAAAACATTGTTTTTTAGAGGGCATTCTAGGGGGCAGGATTTTGTGGTTTTTGCAATAGACCGAATTCAGGAAAAACTTGAAAATAACTATAGTTTCTTTGTAAATGTGCATTTCTAGACCTTTTTAAGACATTATTTCAAAGAAGAAGGTGAGCAAATTCAAATGCTGACAGAGGCAATCCAAGAGCAGTGTGCATCTCTGCCTCAGACTGATGTGGGAAAAGAGATTAAGGAGGTTGGTGCTGTGCTCAAATTCCCAATCAAAACCAGTTCTTCAAAAACAGAATTTTAGCTTTACATAATCTTTTACACTTATTCTCTGCTCCTCTGCCCCACTTTCTTTCTGACAGATCTTTGTGAATGTTGCCTATGACTGTGTTTCTCATGAGTATCTGGATTGCCTGATAAACAGCAAGTTCAGACGGCTAGAGAGGAGATGGGAAAATGTTGGAGAAAGAATGAGAGAGGACGCTCTCAGTTTGCACAACACATTCACTGAACTGGTGAAAAATAACTCTATAATATTAAATTAAATTACTTTCATAAAAATAAAGGTAACATGAGGGTATTTTCACAACCAATGCCATAGAAGAACCATTTTTGTCAGGACCACTGTCGTTAAAATGATAGACAGTTAACATACAGTTTGATTTGGTGGCATGGTTCTGTTCTGGGCAAAAAAACTCCCTGCCCATCCATGCAGCATGTCATGAATGAGCAGGGAGAGCAGCAATAATAACCCCCCAGGGTAAACAGAACAGAACAAGCAGATATCATTAATGTACTTAATGATATTTAAGTGTAAGTCATTATTCAGATAAAAGGAGTCTGATTTAATGAGGAATATCAGAAGCCAAGTCCCGACTGTGGCAAAAGGAGGATGGAGGAGAGTGTTTTGCTCCTGAGCAAGCGACAAAGCTGCCAAATAATACTGAATAAAGCTTATATAGGAATGCCATGATAGGAGTCGTATTCCTATAGGTAGATGTGATCAGCTGAGAGTCAGCTGATGTGAGCTTGACTCACGTGACCTGCCAGAATAATAATCTAAATAATCTTCTTTTTTTCCCACTATAAAGAGCCTTGAAAGGTTCCATGAATTTTAAATGTTTGTCATAGAACCATATGCAAATAAAAAACCTTTATAATTTTTCTAAAAGTGTACTTTCCAGGGCTACTTTCTATCTTCTAACTAAATTATTAATGCAGTATCTTTAAGCTACTAAATTTAATAAAAAAATCTTTGTTAGTGACAATCAGTTCCCAAGAGTATGACTCATTTAACAGTAGCCACAGCATCAATGCAATTCAGTGTTTTCACAGACAATGTATCCAATGTATCTGTTTTACAGAGTGGCAGTGATGACCAGAGGAATCATCTCCTTCAGAGAATGAGTGAAGTTTTGCTATGCAGTGATGTAGACGCACTGAAGATTACCTGTTGTGATTTGTACAGAGATTTCCCTCAGGACAGGTAAACTTAAACAATAACACTTAACATAGTATATACTTTGTAAACGTAATTACAGGTTTGGAAATCTATGTTTTATTATTTTGTTTTCATCAGACAGTGCAGTGAAGTCTTCTTCTGATTGTTTTGCAGTAAACAGTATGTACCTGATCTGCTGCGCTGGAAAAAGGTGTTATCAGAGCGACAGGTGAGGGAAGTGCTGGCTATGAGTCGGGACCTTGGGCTCAACCTACAGGCTAGTCATGACACCTGTCAGCCTCTGAAGGGACTTTTTTGTTTTCTTTGATATAAATAACACCATCAGCCAGAATTGTAAAATCTTTGTTTACAAGTTTATTTTAATGACATGACTGTTTTATGACATTCAGTTATGAACGTTATACTGGTACATTTATATTTTCATCAGATCAGATATTACAATATTCATTTGTACCTGATGACCTTTTGATGTTACTTGAAAATAGGAAATTATGTTTCTTTCAGACCACTGCTGAAAAACTTGCCCTTTTAGTTTTTTAGTTTTTTACCCTTCAAATCTTTTCTATGATAATATAATTATAATAGAGTTTTTTATTTTGACTTCTACCTTTTATATTGTTAAAGAAGGGGATTGTAACAGCATGTCCAGATATGAAGTGGATTATGTTTTTGAAGGGAATACTCTCCCCTTCAACCTACCTAAATGTTTGCGCAAATCTTTCATAAGTATGAAGGTTTTTTTTTTATGAATCTTTGAGCCAAGTTCATTAGCATTTTAAGGGACATGCACCGAAACAGCTCACTGTGAACAGAGCTGTTTTTGGCAAGGTAAAATCTGTGAATTTTAACCGAAGTATGTTATAGACTTTTCATTAAGACTCTAAAGAATCATATCAACTTGTGAAAAATGGGCATCCGATGATCCATTTAAGCAACGATTAGCTGATAGATGATTTCTGTGGACAAGATGTTAAGTGATCATGCCTGTAAAAGGAGGAGAAGGGGATGGAGGAGGGTAAGCGCATGTCTGTGCGACAGACCGAAGCAAGTGTGAGTACACCTGTATTATATATCTTATATATCTTATTTAATTGTAGTGGGAGGAGTTACAATCAGCTGAGCATCAGCTGATGCAGTTACCATAAATTCTTTGAGGTTTATTTTTCATAATCTATGTTACAAAGATAAATTATAGGAATGTGTTATTTTTGAGAACAAGGATGAATATCAAAGGAATAACACAAAATGTAAAAATGGTGTTTTACAGTTTTATTTCACAAAGAATCTCAGTATGTGCAAAGTACGCAAAAGCAAGCAAATATACAATGTTAAATTAAAATTCATTTGATTCTTACTATGGAAAAGAAGCTCTTGCTAAACTGGAGTGAGTCCTGCATTTCACTGAACTCATCTTGGCTGCAAGTGCTGCTCTTCAGGATATTTCTGAGGTCTAATGGAGAAAGATTTCTCTTGAGTCTCAGCCAAGCAGAAATATGACACTCACTGTAACAAGAACACACGCACAAGAAAAGTGCAGCGGGTGTTTTTTGCATTAATAATTCCACAGCAGAAACCACCAAACTTGAGATGGGGTAAAGCATTATCAGATGTGCCAGCTCTAATTTTACACTCTCTGCATCCTAGCAGACCTGCTAATTTGAGAATTTCTTTCAACTAATTTATATTTCATCCCTGCATGAAATTTCACTGTGTTTGATTTAAACTTGTGTTATTATGTTATACAAAATTTCAGGATTGGCTTGTACATGTGGAACTTTTGAACTATTAATGTCAATGTCAAACTAATGGTGAAGCCCATTTTAAACTGCATTTTTTTGATAAATAAAAAACAGACAATAAGCAGTAAAGAGGAAAATTGCTGTCTTCATATTTCATGTCAAATCATGCTGCTAGAATAACAATAATATGGTGGATAAGCAGAGGATAAGGTATGGAGAATGGATGGATGGAAAATAATAAAAGTGACTAATCACGATAAAGAATAATTTATTAATTAAAGAACTGTGAAATCAATATCTAGCCTCTGATTTTCCATAATGTTGCATTTATCTTTTAATACGAAACATTGCTCAAACCTTCTTCTCAAACTTGCTGCAACTATTTCTGATACTTCAAATGGACCACAGTCATATCCTGTGCATAAGAGAAGAGCAAAAACATCAGGGTTGAGTTGAATTTACCATTTAATGCACCTGTACAAAAGCTCACATTTTCATAGATCTAAATCAGGCAGATTGCGGAATCTAAAAGCCCTTTTTATAAACTGATATTATACTTACAATAATGTTTAGGATTTTGAGGAAGATAAAAACAGCCAAGAATAAAGATGAGCAATATCCTCTGGTGAAAGACATGCAAATACACTACACAGAGACCTCCAATGGTAAGACAGTATTTTAAGTAATTTGCTATTTTGAACATTAATGCATTAACTAACATGAGCTCACAATGAGCAATACATTTCATCGCTTTAGTATTATAAGGTTCTCTCTGCATTCTGAGCACTTTTGAAATATTGAGCTTCAGAGTTTTTGCGTTCCATAGAATTTTGTAGATAGAGTTGTAATAGTGTTTAAGTGCAAACACTTATGCTCTTAAAAAGAGATCTTCTAAAGCTAATTTGAAGTAGGTTATTCTTTGTGAAGGGTGTCAAGATAGCAATAAAGTTCAGAAATAATGCAAAATAATATTGATGTTTTTTTATTACTGATGATTCTGTATCACAAATGTAAAAAAAAATCTGTGGCAGCACACAAAAAGATTTAGACATCAACACTCAACATACAAACCTCAACAATGGTGACAATCATCAGACTAATTCAGATAAACAGATCAACTGCAATGCATGCTGGGAACCATGAATGAGTTTTTACTATGTTGATACTCAGCATGCATTTCTGCATAAAATTTTCTTTTGGTGATTGTCACCATTGTTGAGCTTCATATGCTGATTCTTGATGTCTAATTGATTCAGCAACTTAAAGTTTTTCTTTTTTGCATTTTCTGTTAATTTATAAAAGAATAATAGCTGTACTTCTGCTTTAATCTCACATTGCAAGCAATTATTTATATAACCTCACAATGATCAAAGTCACCATCATCTGATCCCAATGGATCTCAGATATCATTATCAAAAAACAATGTGTTTCCACACAATGTTATAAAAGTCAAAGAAAATCTAACTTTAAAGTACAAAGAATCAAGAGCCCAACAAAAGCGATCACTGATCACAGCAATGGTGGTTTGTTGAAATTTCTTTTCTTTTTTTTTTCTTTTTTTTAACATTAATAGCGGGAGCTAAAGTTAATTCAATGTCATTAACATTGACAAATCAACTACTTTTAACATTGATTCAATGGTTGTTTGGGGGTAGCACTATTAAAACTTGTTCTGGTCCAGTTCAGGGCTGGTTATAAGTTACTATTTGGCTGAGATTTGGGCCAGTTATGGCTCATGTCTGTAGTCCAGATCCAGGCCACTCAAGGGCCGTAATTCTTTGCTGCACTAACTGCTTGCTTGGCCCAGAGCTGGGCCAGATGTCAATTGCTATGTGGGAACCATTTTTGTTCTCTAAAAAAAAGGCCCAAAATGTACACAGCTTACAAAAGAAACATCACATACTGTAAATACGTTGTCACTGAATAAGGGTATGTTAATAACTCAGTTTTGACAAAAATGTCAGATAGAACCTTATAATTCTAAGGCGGCGATTTGTCACAGCATTTATCTTTGTTAGTGTTAGTTAATAACAATTAAGCTGTTCTTTGATAGTTCATGTAAGCTCAGTTCCATGAAATTTCAGATAAAATTAGTAAATGTTGAAATTAATATTGACAATTTCAAACTTCAAAAGCATTTCAAAAGCAATTCATGATTCAAAAGAAATTCACATGCATTCAGCAGGAGAACAGGAAAGCACAGTCGACTCTGCAATGCCATCTTTTTCAGTTGTTGAAGTGAGTGGTGAGACAGGGCTTAATATTCTCAGAACGATTCTCAATAAACAATCAAACCCTGATGACAGTCACCACAGCTGCAATGCCAAAAATCAGCTTTTCTCAAGACTGGCAACAAAAGTACCTTCAAGAAATAGATCAGTTTATGGAGAACCACTTTCCCATACTGCCATCACCAGGATCTCAGGTACAGCAGATTCAGGATTTTCTAAAGAGCACACAGACCATGATATGCAATGAAGTGTGTCGATTAACACCTGCACTGAAAGATGCTGGGCTGCAAGTTCATCTGATGGACAGTTACAGCCGTCACCTCTTTACCAATCTGGAGCTGCTCCTCAACAGAGACCTGTCTGTAAATGAGCTCTTCTGCCTTATTATGTGGGAAAAAGATGTTTTCTTCAGGTATGTACTGCAAATAAAAATATTCAAATAGAAGAAGTGTTTTTAAAATCTAATTATATTTTATAATGTCCCTGTTTGTATTTTTGATCAAATAATGTATTTTTTTGGAGCATAGCAACTCAACATTAAAAAATGTGCTAATTTCTGTTTCAGTCCAGACTCAGAATTGAAATGGCTCAACTCTCCGATGTTGACAGGAGGATTTGAGAGAGCAAAGCAGAAACTGGTTCAATTACTTCAGGTAGGACTTCATGTTAGCCACCTTATTTTAAACAACATGGCAATATGTAACTTCAAGGTTTAGGTCACCAAAAAATGAAAATTAGCCCATTATTTCAAGCCATCCCAGGCATATATAGCTTCCTTCTTTCAGACAAATCCAATTGGAGTTAGACTATATTAAAAAAAAAGGTCCTGGCTCTTTCAAGCTTTATCGTGGCAATAGGCGAGTGTTTCTCTTTAACAGCGAAAGTCCAATAAAGCACATCCATCCATAATAACAAAAAGTGCATAACACTTTACAATACGTGAGCACAAACATGCATTAATTTTTGCTTAATTAATGCACAATAATCATGAGTTAATGTATAATTCATGAAGAACTAAACCATTTATTAATGATTACTACATCAGAAACTAATGAACATTCTGAACATGAACATTCATAAATTAAGTAATAAATAAATTCTTATTGGTTAAATGTGTCATAATGTATTAATTCCCTAATAACTTGTTGTATTAACTAATGATGTAAATTCATATGTTAATTACCACAGTGGTCAAAGCTATGTACTTCAACTTTCAGTTGTCTGCTTTAAATACTTATGAACTAATGATTTGCAAACTTATCATTATGTTGTGACTTTACTTGTTGAGGCACAGAACTATTAATTAATTGTATATGTCATTGTGGTTATGGATATAGAATTAGTTAGTTAGTCATGTGCCTCAGTGAGTTGGAGCCATGCATTTTTATGGGTTGAAGCCATGCATTTCAACTTCCAGTTGTCTGCTTTAATTAATCATTACCTAATGATTTGCAAAGATATAATTAATGTATGACTTTACTTGTTGAGGCACATGACTAACTTACTAATTCTAAATCTATAACCACAATAACCACATATGACTTAACAATTAGTTAATAGTTCTGTGCCTCAACAAGTAGAGTGAGTAAATAATGGGCTAATTTTAATTTTTGGGTGAACTTACCCTTTAAGTGTGCGAGGCTTCAGGTGTCATCCACTTCTAGTCATTTTAAATGTACAAAAACAGTCTGTTCTGCTGCTTGATATCGCAAACTGGTATTTGTTTTTGTCATTTTAATGTATTCTCAAAATAATAAATTTAGTGGTTTGTAGTGAACATAGTTCTACAATTACTGCACTTTACAGTGCTATTTTATATACAATAGCAGTTAATGAAACAGAAGTCTCGTACATTCACAAAAAAGTTTGCGTTGCAAAATAATGTGGGTATGACTGTCTGCTATTATAAGTCTTTGACTTTTATTACTGACTCATGTAGCAGTAGTACATGAAATGAAACAAAACATGAGAGGTGTAACACGTTTCTCTGCCCAATTTTAACTGTCACAGAATGGGATCTCCATGACTCTGCAGAACATCCTGCACTATGATGAGGAAGATGGACATAATGAGGACTTAATGGATGAAGAAACTTTCATCAGAGTGCACATAGATGTCACTCAGGTAGCTCCTAAAGAGAGAGAATGTAAAGCAAGGCTTAGGATATTTTTAATTTCGCATGTAAAACAGTGTTATTTTTAATCTGCTTACTTATTTCATGTTTTGTTTTCACAGTGCCTGAATTATGCTATTTTAGATGCTAAAAAGGTTGATCTCAAGCTTGAGGTACAAGTATTGTGTAGTGGAGAACTGCATGGTTTTGTTCAGAAGTAGGTTTCTCCTTATCATACCTTATATTACACCTTTACCTAAGGTTTACACACTAAAGCAATTCTCATGTAATGAGTATCTAGTTACGTTTTTTTCAGTGCATAGTTGTTAGAAAGGGGAGATTTGTATTCCTGTGCTTAAAGGAGAACTCGACAATTTACATATAATTTACTCACCCCCTTGTCATCCAAGATGTTCGTGTCTTTCTGTCTTCAGTCATGAAGAAATTACGGATTTTTCTCCATATAATGGACTTCATTAGTACCCCAATTTTGAATTTATAAAATGTAGTTTAAATGCAGCTTCAAACGGGCTTTAAACGATCCCAGCCGAGGAAGAATGCCGAAAATCAACTTGTCTCAAGAATGGCACAATAAGTACCTTCAGGAAATAGATCAGTTTGTGGAAAACCACTTTCCCAAGAGACTGCAAGGATCTCAGGAAAGACAGATATAGGACTTTCTAAAGAGAACACAGAGCATGATATATGATGAGGTGCTTCGATTAACACCTGCACTGAAAGATACTGGGCTGCTAGATCATCAGTTACAGCCGTCACATCTTTATCAATCTGGACCTCCTCCTAAACAGAGATCTGTCTGTAAATTAGCTCTTTTGCCTTATTATGTGGGGAAAAGTTTTTTTCTTCAGGTATGCACTGCAAAAGTAAACATTACCATTAAAATGTTTGGGATCGTTATGTTTTTGAAGATGATGAAGAGGTGGACTACAAAACCAGTAATAAAGGAAACTGAGATTTATATATCTGAAAGCTGGATAAATAAGCGTTCCATTGATGTATGGTTTGTTATGATATGACAATATTTGGCCGAGATACTATTTGAAAACCTGGAATCTGAGGGTGCAAAAAAATCTAAATACTGAGAAAATCACCTTTAAAGTTGTTCAAATGAAGTTATCAGCAATGCATATTACTATTCAGAAATTAAGTTTTGAAATATTTATAGTAGGAAAACAAACAAACAAACAAACAAAAACTTCATGGAACATGATATTTATTTAATATCCTTACGATTTTTGGCATAAAAGGAAAATTGAGAATTTTGACCCATGTTTGACTATTTTACTATATTTGATTTTTGACTATTGCTACAAATATTCCTGTGCAACTTAAGACTAGTTTTGTGGTCCAGGATCACAAATATTAAGCAGCTTTCATTTGTTAACTATGATAATAATAAGAAATGTTTCCTGAGCACCAAATCAGCACATTAGAACGATTTCTGAACAATCATGTGACACTGAAGACTGGAATAAGTTTTGAAATAAATATTGTGACATATAAACAGTGACATTTCAAAATATATTAAAATAGAAAATATTTCAAAATAACTGTTTCATTTTTGGTCAAATAAGTGCAGCTTTGATGAGCATTATAGACTTTTTATTAACATTACAAATCAAACTTTTAAACAGTAGCCTATATGTGCTCATTTCTGCTTTAGTTCAGAATCTAAACTGACGGTGTACGATCCTCTGCTGTTGATGGGAGAGTTTGAGAGAGCAAAGCAGAAACTATTGCAAAATCTTCAGGTAAGACTTCACAATATCCACTTTCCACTTTATTTTTAATGTAAGAGCAGGCGTGGCCATTTGTAACTTAAATGTGCGAGGCTTCCAGTGTAATTCGCTTCCAGTTATTTTAGCTGTACAAAAACAGTCCTCTATGCTGCTTTATATTGCTAACTGCTATTTCTTATAATATCATTAAGTATCAGCAAGTATTATAGTAATCATAAACACATTGGTCTGCAGTGCAAATAAAGCAGCCAATGAAAAGAATGTCCTTGGTGAAAAAAAACAGCATATGCTGGTAGGTATGTTTTGATGCTGGTTTAAGCTGGTCCTTAGCTGGTTTATGCTGGTCCTTAGATGATTTATTCTGGTCCTTAGCTGGTTTATGCTGGTCCTTAGCTGGTCATGTGTAACGGGACTCTTAGGAAGCGTGATAGATCCAAATGCGAGCTTTATTAAACAGATCATAGTCAAGACAGGCAGGGTCGATCTCCAAACAAACAGTAAAACGTAGGCAAGACAAAAGCAAAATCCAAATGAACAGGCAGAAAGTCAAAATCCAAGTTAGCAGTCCAAATAGTAAAATAAACAAGGCTATGAAACTAGGCAAAACTATGGCAATGAAACAAACAAAAACTATGGCAAAAACAAGGCAAAACTATGACAAAGAAACAAAACCATGGAAATATCAAAACAAGGCAATGAAATCAAGAAAAACACTTGGTTGACTCCACACAGACAAAACAATACTTCACGAAGTCCTGTTTGGTATAGGTCTCCTTAAATGGCCACCAAACAGGAAGTAACCAGAGAAGCAGAAGAGGGAGCGGTAACAGTCAGTCCAAGGGTAAGGGCTCCCTCTGCTGGCGTGGCATTACATCATGTTGCTGGTCAAGGACCAGCATAAACCAGCATCAAAACATACCTACCAGCATATGCCGTTTTTTTCACCAGGGGTCTCGCACATTCACAGAAAATAACTAAATTATTTTCATCTCCATATTTTTGCGAACTGAACTAAACAAACGATTAAACAATTAAGCAAAAAACACAAAATCTTTGTATATTTTCACTTATTTTGTAGGCAAAATTAGAACAAATCTTTGCTTGAAAACATATGTTTATGTTTTGCGTTGCGAAATAAGGTGTATATGGTCTATGTTATTTTAATTCTTTGACTCTCATTATACTGACTTATATTGTGGTAATGTACGAAAGGAAGCAAAACACGAGAGGTGTAACATATGTAACATATGTATCTCTTCCTCACTTTATCTGCCCCAGATTGAGATGTCAACGAGACTGCAGTGCATCTTTGAGAATGAGAAACAACATGTACATAATGTGGACTCTATAACAGAAGAAACTTTTAACAGCATTCACATAGATGTCATTCAGGTAGCTCCTAGAGAGAGAAAGTGAAGCAAGACAGGCTATTTTTATTTTCTCATGGAAAAAAGTATCACAAGGGATTTGAATATGATATTGCTAATATATTCCATGTTTTTTTAATTTCACAGAACCTACATTATGCTATTTTAGATTGGTCAAGGTTGGTCAGACTTTGATGCATGCAGTACAAATACTCTGTTGTGGAGAGCTGCGTAGTTTTGTTCAGAAGTAAGTTTCTCTAGCTTGTATTACAACTTTAAAGTTCACACACTAAAGCGATTAAATGAGTATCCAGATATGATATTTTTAGTGTGTAGTTGTTGGAGAGGGGAGGTTTGTAATCCTACTTAATAGCTATAAATCGTCTCTGGTTACGTATGTAACCATGGTTCCCCGAGGGAACGAGACGCTGCGTCGAAAACGCTATGGGAACGCCTCCAGCGTGACCACGCTCTGAAACACGTGTGCATACAGTCCAATGGAGAAGCGAGACGTCACAGGCAGGGTGACGTAGAGACCAGGAAGCTTAAAAGCACGTGCGGTGCATGCAGCCGGCAGATTCTGAATAGAGAAGCAAGCACTGCAGGGATGCCGGAAGTATGGCCCGAGACGCAGCGTCTCGTTCCCTCGGGGAACCATGGTTACATACGTAACCTGAGACGTTCCCCTTCAGGAACTCGAGCTGCGTCGAAAATGCTATGGGAACGAGATGCCCACACCACCAGACTTCAAATCCCTGCCTAGTGTGGAAGAGCACAGCTAAGGTGAGAGAAAAAGAGCCAAGTGGCACAAGTCCAGGAAAGAACCTTAAAGTCAAAGGGGTGGACATTCCACAGCATTCTGAAGCCAACTTAAGAGAAGAGAGCCTTGACCCCCAAGAAGGGAGGGTCAGAAGACTCAAAGCTATGAAATAGCATCCCGACCACGCAAAGCTACACCTGGCCAGAGGCCTAGGCCTCAGCGCACCGCGGAGGAAACGTGTAACAAGGGGGTTCCTACCCACTGAGGAGCCACCCAGAGGGGCGTGGTAGGCCGAAATAGCCGCCACGTAGACCTTCAGGGTGGAGTGGGCTAACCCTGTGGAGAACCGATCCTGCAGAAACCCCAGCACTGTACCAACTGGGCAGTTAACTGAGTCCTGCTGGCGGTCTCCACACCATGAAGTGAAAGGTTTCCTCTTCAGGGTGTACAGTTTCCTCGAGGAGGGAGCTCTGGATTGGAGGATGGTCTCAACAACCTCAGTTGAGAGACCGAAAGCTATGAGGTGTGCCCCCTCAGGGCACACCCACAACTTCCAAAACTCCAGCGAAGGAAAAAATGGCGCACTCTCTCCAGAACTCCCGGGAGCAGAGCGATCAGGGGAAAAGCATACAGAGGAAGCCTCGGCCACGTCTGTACCATGGCATCCAGCCCCAGTGGAGCTGGATAAGTCAGAGAGCACCAGTGGTGACATTGCGCATTCTCCTTAGTTGCGAAGAGGTCCACCTGAGCCTGGCCAAAAACTCTCCAAATCTGCTTCACTGCCTCGGGGTGAAGCATCCATTCCCCGGGCCTCAGCCCCTGCCTCGACAGGATGTCTGCTCCCATATTGAGATGCCCAGGAACATGAACCGCTCTCAGCGAGAGGAGTTTGTCCTGGGACCACACAAGGATCTGGTGCGCCAGCTTGTATAAGGGGCGCGAACGCAGACCTCCCTGGTGGTTGATGTAATAGACTACCACTGTGTTGTCGGTGCAAACCAACACATGGTGGCCTATTAGGTCCGAGAGAAAGTGTTTCGCCGCTCGAAACACGGCCAGCATCTCCAGGCAGTTGATGTGCCAAGTGAGATGGCGACTGCTCCACAGACCGCGGGCGGGGTGGCCACTCATGACTGCACCCCAACCGGTGAGAGACGCATCCGTCGCTAGCATTACGCGGCGACAAGGAGCTCCTAACACCGGGCCCTGAGACAGGAACCAAGGAGAACAACATCTCGATGTTGAACCGCCATGTGCTCCGATTGAGCCAGAATCAACCAATCGTCGATGTAATTGAGTATGCGGATGCCCCGGAGTCGCAGCAGAGCCAGAGCAGTATCCACACACTTTGTGAAAGTGCGGGGGGAGAGTGCTAGGCCGAATGGAAGAACCCGATACTGGTATGCTTCGCCCGTGAAAGCAAACCTCAGGAACTTCCTGTGTTGAGGAAGGATGGTGACATGGAAGTATGCGTCTTTTAGATCTGTTGTCACAAACCAGTCCTCGGACCTGATCTGTGACACTACTTGATTGATAGTAAACATTTTGAACTTCAATCTCATTACTGAGAGATTCAGTAGTCTCAGATCTAAAATGGGACGTAGACCCCCATCCTTCTTCGGAACAATGAAGTACCGGCTGTAGAACCCGGACTCCCTGTCATGAGGAGGGACCACCTCGATGGCCTCCTTCCTCAAGAGAGTTTCTACTTCTTGTTCCATTACCAGACCCTGCTCGGGGCTCACCACTGTGGGTGGCGGCGGAGCGCCAAATTGAATGCAATAGCCTCGCTCTACAGTGCGCAGGACCCAAGCAGATACATTTGGCAGTAGTTTCCACGCTACCAAATAATCTACTAAGGGAACCAGTCTCTCGAGACTGGCCTCTGGTATTGTTTGAGCTGCTAGTCCTGTAACGGATGACCGGCAGGAGACAGCCGAACTAGCTGCTGTAGAGACCCCCGCAGGGGTGGCGAGCTCCCCAGCTCCGCTACGTTTCCAGGCGGAAGACTGAGGTGTGGGCTCGCTGGAGACCGCTGCGCCCTGAAGCACCGGCAGGGTTGGCAGGCTAATCTCCCGAGGGCACAGAGGAGAGACGGGCACCGAAGAATGCGGTGGACCACGCCCTTCCCCAGTAGGGCCTGCCCTCAGAGGTCCTTGACCATAGGAGTCAGGACCATAGTCTCATTGGTCTGGGTGAAAGCGTTTCAGTACCTGAAACACGGCCAGCATCTCCAGGAAACTGAAGTGCCAAACTGGATGGTGACCGCTGCACAGACCACGGGCGGGGTGGCCACTCATGACCACTCCCCAACCGGTGAGGGACGCATCCGTCGCTAGCATATGCGGCCACAAGGAGCTCCCAGCACCGGGCCCTGAGACAAGAACCAAGGTCTCCTCCACATGTCCAAGGCACGTAGGCATCGCCGCGTGACCTTGATCATGCAAAGCAGGTTTTCCCTCAGGGAGAACCCCCTTGGTCTTGAGACACCACTGCAGGGGTCTCATGTACAGCAGGCCAAAAGGTATCACGTTGGACACAGCTGCCATCAGACCCAGCAGTTATGAAACCGCTTCACAGTGAGTGCCTACTTTCACTCTCTTGACTGCCGCGAGGATGACTCGATCCGAGCAGGAAATAGACATGCCTGCATCGTGGTCGATCCCACACCACGCCTAGATAAGTGGTTCTCTGTAATGAAGAAAGCACACTTTTCTCTGCGTTCAGTCACAACCCCAGTTCTTTCATATGGACGAGGACGACATCTCGATGCCGCACTGCCCATGCTCAGAATGAGCTAATACTGACAAAATGTCAATAAGGTTCAGTATACAGATGCCCTGGCAGCCACCTTTTCTTTCTTTTTTTTTTTGGCAGCATCCACACATTTAGCGAAAGTACAGGGTGAAAGTGCAGTAAATAAATTTAATTCATCAGAATTAAATAACAATGGGAGAAGAACTAAAAACTCAAAATGCAGGTAACTTTTTTTTATTTTTATTTACACGTTTATGAATGAACACAGCCCGCCCCCTCAAGGGCGGACTGTACATGCGCAGCCCGCTTCGCCGCAAGCTCTCATTCAAAGGGGGAAGAGCCGCAGCGCGGGCTTCCGAACCCAGAAAGTGAGCGCTAGATCTAGGGAGAAAGGCAGAGATAGGGCGGACCCGTCTCTAACCCGTCCGTAGATCTATATGGGATCCCCACGGCCGCAGTCGCCGCTCTGCCTCGGCAAAAGCGGGACCTGAGCCGCGGGGAAGTTCACGAGGGCTCCCTCCTCGAAGAGAGTCCTCCGGGAGCGAAGCGTGCGCAGCGAGAGTGCGGGCAGTCAGCCCCCTCGGGAGCTGACACAGCCTGCTTCGCCGCGAGCTCTCACTCAAAGGGGGAAGTACCGCAGCGCGGGCTTCCGACCCAGAGAGAGAGCGCTAGATCTAGGGAGAAAGGCAGAGATAGGGCGGACCCGTCTCTAACCCGTCCGTAGATCTATATGCGATCCCCACGATCACAGCTGCCGCCCTGCCTCGGCAGAAGCGGAAGCTGAGCCGCGGGGAACGCAAACGCGGGCAGTCAGCTCCCTCGAGAACTGACTCCCATGCTTCGCTCCCAGACAGACAACAAATAGGCTGTGTGTATCGCCACCCGAAATAGCGCAGGCAGAGAGGAACACACAGTGTAAAATGCCGCTGCTTATATTCGTAAGAATGCTTTGTAGGACATAGTGACACTCTCAAATAAAAGCTGTGCGAACTAGCACAAAAAACAGAGTGACACACACACACAGAGCGCTTGCTGAAAGACAGAAGCTGCCGGCTGCATGCGATGCGATGAGTGTAAAATATTGAGAAAATCACATTTGAAGTTTTCCAAATGAAGTTCAATGCATATTACTAATCAAAAATTGAGTTTTGATATATTTACCTTAGGAAATGTACAAAATATCTTCATTGAACATGATCTTTACTTTATTTCCTAATGATTTTTGACATAAAAGAAAAATCTAATTTGAACCATACAATGTATTTTTGACTATTGCTACAAATATACCTGTGCTACTTAAGGCCGGTTTTGTGCTCCAGGGTCACACACACACACACACACACACACACACACACACACACACAGATATATATATATATATATATATATATATATGTATATATAATAAATATACACAGAACACACACATACTATATATATATATTGGATGCAATTAATCATGATTAATTGTTGCCCAGCACTACTTATTACACAACATTTCAACATTTCACCATAAAACATAAAAGATATTGATTCAAGATGAAAATGTTTCAAAATCTTACCATTTTGTTAGTTATCTTGTAATCCATTACAGTGTACAAAACAATCAAATGGCAGCAGGTGCGTTTGTGTGAAATGAGAGAGCGAGTACGTGATACCAGGATGACATTATTAAATGTATTATTAAATGTACACATAATAGTGAACTGATTTTGAATATTTTATTAGCCAACCAAATGCAAAGTTTCCATGAAGAAAAAAAATTCCCAGCCAACTGTATTTACCTGGATGAGCCTGTGATTACTGCAAGGTAATCTACTGGTGTGTCAGCATGCCATTACTTCATAGTGACGGGAAATAGGGTTCTTTCCATTGCTCTTCTCAACACTTCTCAGGGCTGTTTTTCACTTTCATTTTCCTGTTCCCTGCTATAAGTCTATTAGGCCTACTTCTTGCCACTGTATGTGGTCTTTTGTACAATATGATGATATTAGTTTGTAACACAGTATAGTAAAATATGCTGTTTCTAAAATATGTGTGTGTCACACCCGAAAGTTAGTCTTCACTTTTGTTTTCTCTTAAATGCTGTCATAGCCTTCACGCCTAAAGCAACCAGTTGGTAAGCTGCAAACCCATTGGCTGGAATTTTTATTCATGAGGTAAACATCCATTAATATACCTGCTTTTCCTGCAAGCTCATTACTTACTCTGAAGTATTCTGTGGGACAAGGAAGCTGTTTATTTGTGTCAGACAAGTATGGAGTTGAAGCCAACGAAAAGTTAAGCTTTTTAAGGCGGAAATCAATGAATAGGAATAAAGAGAAACCTTTAATTGAAAAACAAGACCAGACAGGTGGTAAGACACTCTCATGTTATTTTTCTTTTGACACTGATCTCAGTCACTTATGAAAGTAAGTGTCTTTGCTTCTGTTGGAAAAGTCAACATTGGTATAAAATGCAAACATATTGTTTAAAGTTTTTCAGCATTTTGTTTGGTGCCACAGTTTAATGGATCACATTAGTGGTTTAGTAATTTATTTAAAAAATACTTTAGAATCAAATTTTCACATCTAATATCTTGAATACATATTTTTTAAAGAACTTTAAAGAAGGGGGGCAAGTCTAATTAAAGTAGTCATGTGGTGCAAACAATATATAGCAAAATCTCATCAAGCCTCTTAAAATATCAGAGAATTTGAATTTAAATGATAAAAGATTAGTTCAGTTGTAAATCTATTTTTGAAGTAATGTTCAAGATGTGTACATTAACATCTACCTCGTTTTTTCTTTATCATTCACACTCTTATTATCAATGAATCTTTTAACAGGGGAACAGAAATCTGAATGTACTTCACCACAGTCTGGAGTTCCTGATCTCATTATTTTAGATGCTGAAGCACGTAACAAGATAGTGCTTAATACTCTCAGAACGATTTTGAGTGACCAATCAACCTCTGAGGATTTTGAATATGCAGTTGAGGTGTCAAAAAGTTTGAGCAAACTGAACAACAACTACTCTCAAGAATGGCTTTGTAAGTACCTTCAGGAAATAGATCAATTTGTAGAGAGACGCTTTCCCACACTGCCAGCAGAGGGACCACAAGGATCTCAGGTACAACAGATACAGGACTTTCTTTATTCTCCCTGAGTTTGTTTTTGTTTTTATGCAAGAAAAAGGTGTTAACAGTTTCAAAGCATAGATAAAAAACAATATATACCAGTATCCAAAAAAAATAAATAAATAAATAAAATTGACACTAAGTTTCCAAAACTCATTTAAACAATTCCTAAGTGATATCCTTTTTAAAGGAGAAGTCCACTTCCAAAACAATGATTCACATATGATGTACTCACCCCCTTGTCATCCAAGATGTTCATGTCTTTCTTCAGTTGTAAAGAAATTGTTTTTTGAGGAAATCTCCATATAATGGACTGATATGGTGCCCCGATTTTGAACTTTCGAAATGCAGTTTAAATGCAGCTTCAAACGATCCCAAATGCGGTTGTAAATGATCCCAGCCGAGAAAGAAGGGTCTTATCTAGCGAAACAATCGGTTATTTTCATAAAAAAATACAATTTATATACTTTTTAATGTCAAACGCTCGTCTTGTCTTACTCTGCCTGGACTGTTTTTGTTCCAGTTCATGACAGTTAGGGTTGAAAAACTCCCATCTCATGTTCTCCCTCAACTTCAAAATCGTCCTATATCGCTGTTTTACATTTTTGTTAAAGATGTTTGATCTTCTTTGCATGTTCACTTTGCAAAGACTGGGTCGGTACTTCTGCAGCGATGTAGGATGATTTTGAAATGATTTTTGAAGTTGAGGGAGAAAATATGATTGGAATTTTTCGACATACCCTAACTGTCTTAAACCAGAATACACAGAGTTCAGGGAGAGCAAGAGAAAATGAGCGTTTGAGATTAAAAAGTATTTAAATCATAAAAAAAAAAAAAAATAACAGATTGTTTCACTAGATAAGACCCTTCTGCCACGGCTGGGATTGTTTGAAGCCGCATTTAAACCGCTTTTTGGAAGTTCCAAATAGGGGCACCATATCAGTCCATTATGGAGAAAAATGCTGAAATGTTTTCCTCAAAAAACTATTTCTTTACGACTGAAGAAAAAAAGACATGAACATCTTGGATGACAAGGGGGTGAGTACATTATATGTGAATTCTTGTTTTGGAAGTGGACTTCTCCTTTAAGTGCTGAAAGAGATGGCACTATGGAGCAGACTCCAAACAATGCGGTAGAAGCATTTGTTTTAATTCCCTCTTCCTTTAATACACAATAGATACCGGACTTTCTAAAGAGCGCACAGAGCATGATACGAAATGATGTGAGTCGATTAACACCTGTACTGAAAGATGCTGGGCTGCTGGTTCATCTGATAGACAGTTACAGCCGTCACATCTTTACCAATCTGGACCTGCTGCTAAACAGAGATCTGACTGTACAAGAGATCTTCTGCCTTCTACTGTGGGGAAAAGATGTTTTCCTCAGGTATAAAATGGTTTGTTGTTTACTTTTCTGTAAATGTACTTATATGAAGCATGAACTATTGACAAAAATATGAACTAATTTATGTTTCAGTCCAGACTCACAGCATTTCTGTAGAGTGGACGACCCTCTGCTGTTGACTGGATGGATTGAGAGAGCAACGGGAAAACTGCTGCCAAAACTGCAGGTCATGATATGCTCTATCTTTATTTGTTAACAGTATTATCAGTGTATTAGGCTAAAAAAAGAGCACCCAAAATAGCAAAATATTTAGAAATGACATAAAACATGTGTCTCTGTCCCACTTTAACTGCCACAGAATGACATCTCCACAAACTTACAAAACATCCTGTGCTATGATGAGAAACATGAACATAATGAAGACTCAGTGGATGAGGAAACTTTCATCAGAGTGCACTTAGATGTCACTCAGGTAAAAAAAAAAAAAAAAGTCTAATGCTAAAAAGAGGATTTGTAATATGAAGTATTGCACACCAATTTTATGTTGTTTTGTCTTTTTCAGTGTCTGAATGCTGTTATTCAAAGTTCTAAAGAATTCAGTCACACGCTGATGTGTACGGCACAAACGCTCTGCCTTAAAGAGCTTCATCATTTTGTTCAGAAGTAAGTGTCTAAAACGTCTTCACATTAACAATCTGTTTATTGTTATGTATATTTGCTTATTCTTTTCTTCATAAAATACTGAACATAAATATGAACTTTTACTTAATTTCCTGTATATTATTTCTAGGTATGTGCATGCAGCAAAAGAACGCCTGGAAAAACAACAACACTTGAAAAAAAATTCTGGGCATCTGTTTCGGCTCATCAGCACCTGTAGGCAACTCAGGTGATTCCTTTTTTAATGATTAATTTAATTATACATTTATAAAACCTGTCGGTGTATAATTAACTGGCATTTCTTTATCCACAATGTTCTAATTTATCCTTCATTAGGTTCATACACAAACAACCACACAACTATAGTTCTGTCATTAAAACAGTTTTATGCATATATTTATTTTACTGTAGAAGTTTTACTTCTAAAAAAAATTCAGCTATAAACAACAGTGATGACCTCTCAAACATCATGCACATGTTAAAGGAGCTGGAGGATCACGCTCTGTCTATTGTACAGAAGATGATGAAACACTTAGCACAGGTAACATCTTTTCATCCCATACATTAATAGAGATTAATATTTGTATGCTTACCTGCCTATGAGTTTTTTTCAACAATGAAGTGATATTATACACTAACAGTGAGCAATGCTTTTCAAACCTAGAGTGTTAATTATGGAAAAATTGTTATTTATTGTTCATGATACCTAAAACATTGTTTTTTTAGAGGGCATTTTTGTGGTTTTTAGATTGAATTTAGGAAAAACTTGAAAATAACTGTAGTTTCTTTGTAAATGTACATTTCTAGACCTTTTTAAGATGTTATTTCAAAGAAGAAGGTAAGCAGATTCAAATGCTGACAAAAGCAGTCCAAGAGCAGTGTGCATCTCTGCCTCAGACTGATGTGGGAAAAGAGATTCAGGAGGTTGGTGCTGTGCTCCAGTTCCCAGTCAAAACCAGTTCTTCAAAAACAGAATTTTAGCTTTATAATCTTTTACACTTATTCTCTGCTCATCTGCCCCACTTTCTTTCTGACAGATCTTTGTGAATGTTGCCTATGACTGTGTTTCTCATGAGTATCTGGACTGCCTGATGAAGAGCAAGTTCAGACGGCTAGAGAAGAGATGGGGAAATGTTGGAGAAAGAATGAAAGTGGATGCTTTCAGTTTGCACAACACATTCACTGAACTGGTGAAAAATAACTCTTTAATATTAAATTAAATTACATTCATAAAAATAAATATTACATAAGGGCATTTTCACGCTGATGCCATACACTGTTTTAGTTTTTTTTTTTTTTTTTTTTTGACTCCAAGAAATTTGTTGAGTCAACATGAAATACTAAAAAAAGTATTTTGACTAAAAAAAAGTTGACTAAAAAAGTTGAAAAAAATGTTAAGTTGTACTAAGTGAGTTCATTTAACTTAAAATTTTAAGGCAGCTGGGTAACAAGCCCAGCTTGTAAGTTTAATAAACCAATTTTTTTTTGTCAGTTCAAATATCTAAGTTTTAACTTAGTACAACTTTTTTTTTTTTTAAATCTAAATAATCGTTCTACTATAAAGAGCCTTGAAAGGTTCCATGGTTTTTAAAGGTTTGTCACAAAACCATAGATGCCAATAAAAAAACCTTTATATTTTTTTGAAGTGTACTTTCAAGAGCTATTTTCCTAATGCATTTTGGTCTTTAAAAGTTCCAACTGTTACTTGATAAAAAACAACATAGGTTGAGGGAACTGATTTTTGCTATTGTTTTTTAAAGCAAGCGATGTAATGCCAGCTAAATTATTCATACAATGTCTTTAAGCTCCTAAATTTAAAAAAATTCCCAAGAACTTTTCCATTTCCCAAGAGTATGACTCATTTTACAGTAGCCACAGCATCAGTGCAATACAGTGTTTTCATAGACAATGTATCCAATGTATCTGTTTTACAGAGTGGCAGTGATGACCAGAGGAATCATCTCCTTCAGAGAATGAGTGAAGTTTTGCTATGCAGTGATGTAGACGCACTGAAGATTACCTGTTGTCATTTGTTCAGAGATTTCCCTCAGGACAGGTAAACTTAAACAATAACACTTAACTTAGTATATACTTTGTAAACGTAATTACAGGTCTGGAAATCTATGTTTTATTATATTGTTTTCATCAGACAGTGCAGTGAAGTCTTCTTCTGATTGTTTTGCAGTAAACAGTATGTACATGGTCTGCTGCGCTGGAATGGAGTGTTATCAGAGCGACAGGTGAGGGAAGTGCTGGATGTGAGCCGGGACTGCCTCGCTCAAAAGCCTAGTCGTGTCACCTGTCAGCCTCTGAAGGGACTTTTTTGTTTCCTTTGATGTAAGTTAAACCATCAGCCAGAATTGTAAAATCCTTGTTTACAAGTTTAATTCGATGACATGACTGTTTTGTAACATTCAGTTATGAGCCTTATACTGGTACATTTATATTTTCATCAGATATTACAATATTAATTTGTATCTGATGACCTTTTGATGTGGTGGTGAAAAACTTGATTGCTCTTTTACTCTTTGACGTTTTTACCCTTTAAATCTTTTGTATGATAACATATTTATAATAGAGTTATTCATTTTGACTTCTACCATTTACATTGTTAAAAAAGAGGATTGTAACAACGTGTCCAGCTATAAAGTGGATTACGTTTTTGAAGGGAATGCCCAAAAAAAAACAAAAACTACCTAAATCCATCTGTGTTTGCACAAATCATTCATGATCCAGCTTCACCTACAGAAGAAGTGAGTATAAAGGTTTTTGTTTTTTTTAAATTAATCTTTGCAAATCACCTTTCCAAATAATGTAATAATGTACTAGTTAGCAAGTTCCACGACTAAATGCAGCTACAGTTTGCAGTTAGTCCCTCAGAGAAGAGCTGGACACCACACAGAGGAGAGGGGTGGGGTGAGCCAAGCTCATTAGCATTTAAAGAAACATGCACAGAAACAGCTTGCTGTGAACAGAGCTGTTTTTGGCAAGGTAAAAACTGTGAATTTTAACCAAAGTATGTTACAGACTTTTTACATAATCCATGTTACAAAGATAAATTATGAATATGTTATTTTTGAGATGAAGATGAATATTAAAGGAATAACACAAATGTAAAAAATGGTGATTTACAGTTATTTCACAAAGAATGTCAGTACAAAATAACTGCAAAAGGCCTGAGTATGAGCCATTCTACAAATATACAGAAGCAGTGTTATGAAGCAAAATTTATTTGATCCTCACAATGGAAAAGAAGAGTCCTACATTTTTCTGAACTCATCCGGGCTGCAAGTGCTGCTCTTCAGGATATTTCTGAGGTCTGATGGAGACAGACTTCTCTTGAGTCACAGCCAAGCAGAAATATGACACTCACTGTAACACACACAGGCACGAGAAAAGTGCAGCGGGTGTTTTTTGCATGAATAATTCCACAGCAGAAACCACCAAACCATGAGGTGGGGTAAAGCATTATCAGATGTGCCAGCTCTAATTTTACACTCTCTGCATCCTAGCAGACCTGCTAATTTGAGAATTTTTTTTCAACTAATTTAAATTTGATCCCTGCATGAAATTTCACAGTGTTTGATTTAAACGTGTGTTATTATGTTATACAAAATTACAGGATTGGCTTGAACATGTGGAATTGTTGGACTATTAATGTCAATGTCAAACTAATGGTGAAGCCCATTTTAAACTGCATTTTTTGATAAATAAAAAACAGACAATAACCAGTGAAGAGGAAAATTGCTGTCTTCATATTTTATGTCAAATCATGCTGCTACAATAACAGTAATACGGTGGATAAGCAGAGGATAAGGTATGGAGAATGGATGGATGAAAAATAATATAAGTGACTGATCACGATAAAGAATAATTTATTAATTAAAGTACTGTGAAATCAATATCTAGCCTCTGATTTTCCATAATGTTGCATTTATCTTTTAATACGAAACACTGCTCAAACCTTCTTCTCAAACTTGCTGCAACTATTTCCGATACTTCAAATGGACCACAGTCATATCCTGTGCATAAGAGAAGAGCAAAAACATCAGGGTTGAGTTGAATTTACCATTTAATGCACCTGTACAAAAGCTCACATTTTCATAGATCTAAATCAGTCAGATTGCAGAATCTAAAAGCCCTTCTTATAAACTGATATTATACTTACAATAATGTTTAGGATTTTGAGGAAGATAAAAACAGCCAAGAGTAAAGATGAGCAATATCCTCTGGTGAAAGACATGCAAATACACTACACAGAGACCTCCAATGGTAAGACAGTATTTTAAGTAATTTGCTATTTTGAACATTAATGCATTAACTAACATGTGCTCACAATGAGCAATACATTTCATCGCTTTAGAATTATAAGGTTCTCTCTGCATTCTGAGCAAATATTGAGCTTCAGAGTTTTTGCGTTCCATAGAATATTGTAGATAGAACCATTTTTGTTTTCTAAAAAAAGGCCCAAAATGTACACAGCTTACAAAAGAAACATCACATACTGTAAATAAGTTGTCACTGAATAAGGGTATGTTAATAACTCAGTTTTGACAAAAATGTCAGATAGAACCTTATAATTCTAAGGCGGCGATTTGTCACAGCATTTATCTTTTTTAGTGTTGGTTAATAACAATTAAGCTGTTCTTTGATAGTTCATGTAAGCTCAGTTCCATGAAATTTCAGATAAAATTAGTAAATGTTGAAATTAATATTGACAATTTCAAACTTCAAAAGCATTTCAATTCATGATCCAAAAAAAAAAATTCATATGCATTCAGCAGGAGAACAGGAAAGCACAGTCGACTCTGCAATGCCATCTTTTTCAGTTGTTGAAGTGAGTGGTGAGACAGGGCTTAATATTCTCAGAACGATTCTCAATAAACAATCAAACCCTGATGACACTGTCACTACAGTTGCAATGCCGAAAGTCAGCTTTTCTCAAGACTGGCACCAAAAGTACCTTCACGAAATAGATCAGTTTGTGGAGAACCACTTTCCCATACTGCCATCACCAGGATCTCAGGTACAGCAGATTCAGGATTTTCTAAAGAGCACACAGACCATGATATGCAATGAAGTGTGTCGATTAACACCTGTACTGAAAGATGCTGGGCTGCAAGTTCATCTGATGGACAGTTACAGCCGTCACCTCTTTACCAATCTGGAGCTGCTCCTCAACAGAGACCTGTCTGTAAATGAGCTCTTCTGCCTTATTATGTGGGAAAAACATGTTTTCTTCAGGTATGTACTGCAAATAAATATATTCAAATAGAAGAAGTATTTTTGAAATCTATTTATATTTTATAATGTCCCTGTTTGTATTTTTGATCAAATAACGTATTTTTAATGAGCATAGCGACTCAACATTAATTTCTGTTTCAGTCCAGACTCAAAATTGAAATGGCTCAACTCTCCGATGTTGACAGGAGGATTTGAGAGAGCAAAGCAGAAACTGGTTCAATTACTTCAGGTAGGACTTCATGTTAGCCACCTTATTTTAAACAACATGGCAATATGTAACTTCAAGGTTTAGTTCACCAAAAAATGAAAATTAGCCCATTATTTACTCACCCTCAAGCCATCCTAGGCATATATGACTTCCTTCTTTCAGACAAATCCAATTGGAGTTAGACTATATTAAAAAAAAAGGTCCTGGCTCTTTCAAGCTTTATCATGGCAATAGGCGAGTGTTTCTCTTCAACAGCGAAACAAGTCCAATAAAGCACATCCATCCATAAAAAAAAAAAGTGCATAACACTTTACAATACGTGTGCACAAATATGCATTAATTTATGCTTAATTACTGCAGGATAATCATGAGTTAATGTATAATTCATGAAGAACTAAACCATTTATTAATGATTACTACATCAGAAACTAATGAACATTCTATATGATTTATACATTGAGTAATAAATAAATTGTTATTAGTTAAATGTGTCATAATGTATTAATTCCCTAATAACTTCTTGTATTAACTAATGATGTAAATTCATATGTTAATTACCACAGTGGCCAAAGCTATGTACTTCAACTTTCAGTTGTCTGCTTTAAATACTCATTAGCTAATGATTTGCAAATGTATCATGTTGTGACTTTACTTGTTGAGGCACAGAACTATTAACTAATTGTTAAGTAATATGTCATTGTGGTTATGTTTATGGATATAGAATTAGTTAGTTAGTCATGTGCCTCAATGAGTTGGAGCCATGCATTTTTATGGGTTGAAGCCATGCATTTCAACTTCCAGTTGTTTGCTTTAATTAATCATTACCTAATGATTTGCAAAGATATGATTGTGTTATGACTTTACTTGCTGAGGCACATGACTAACTAATTTTAAATCTATAACCACAATAACATATGACTTAACAATTAGTTAATAATTATGTGCCTCAACAAGTAAAGTGAGTAAATAATGGGCTAATTTTCATTTTTGGGTGAACTTACCCTTCAGGTGTCATCCACTTCTAGTCATTTTAAATGTACAAAAACAGTCTGTTCTGCTGCTTGATATTGCAAACTGGTATTTGTTTTTATGTAATTTTAATGTATTATCATAATAATAAGAGGTGTAACACGTTTCTCTGCCCAATTTTAACTGTCACAGAATGAGATCTCCATGACTCTGCAGAACATCTTGCACTATGATGAGGAAGATGGACATAATGAGGACTTAATGGATGAAGAAACTTTCATCAGAGTGCACATAGATGTCACTCAGGTAGCTCCTAAAGAGAGAGAATGTAAAGCAAGGCTTAGGATATTTTTAATTTCTCATGTAAAACAGTGTTATTTTTAATCTGCTTACTTATTTCATGTTTTGTTTTCACAGTGCTTGAATTATGCTATTTTAGATGCTAAAAAGGTTGATCTCATGCTTGAGGTACAAGTATTGTGTAGTGGAGAACTGCATGGTTTTGTTCAGAAGTAGGTTTCTCCTTATCATATCTTATATTACACCTTTACCTAAGGTTTACACACTAAAGCAATTCTCACGTAATGAGTATCTAGTAATTTTTTTTTAGTGCATGGTTGTTAGAAAGGGGAGATTTGTATTCCTGTGCTTAAAGGAGAACTTGACAATTTACAAATAATTTACTCACCCCCTTGTCATCCAAGATGTTAATGTCTTTCTGTCTTCAGTCGTGAAGAAATTACGGATTTTTCTCCATATAATGGACCTCATTAGTACCCCAATTTTGAATTTATAAAATGTAGTTTAAATGCATCTTCAATGGGCTTTAAACGATCCCAGCCGAGGAAGAAGGGCCTTATCTAGCGAAACGTTCGGTCATTTTTTTCTGAATTTTTTTTTAATACTTTTTAAGCACAAAAGCTTGTGTAGCACAGGCTCTGGGATGCACGTTAATGTCACTACGTACTATTGAACCACGCTGAACTTGCATTTTGGAAGTTCAAAATCAAGGCACCAGTGAAGTCCATTATATGAAGAAAAATCCTGAAATGCTTTCCTCAAAAACCATAATTTCTTTACGACTGAAGACAGAAAGACATAAACATCTTGAATGACGAGGGGGTGAGTAAATTATTTGTAAAGTGTTGTTCTGGAAGTGGACTTCTCCTCATAAATATGTGTTTTCTTAGGTATGTGGATGCTGAGAACGAACATCTAAAAATAATAACATTTACAGAGAAAAACTCTGTGTATCTGTTTCGGATAATCAACACCTGTATGCAACTCAGGTACAGTATTTACCAATGATGATTAAGTAATAAACTAATACATGGCTCAAACAGCTGCGTCCATGCACTTTATAGAAGTGTGTGGGGCTAGAGAGAGTCCGAATGGCAGGACTGTGTATTGATAAGCGACCCCCTCAAATGCGAATTTCAAGAACGGTCTGTAATAAGGGGCTACAGTCCTCAGGGCATATTTGTGCAAGGATCTGTTTTAAAGTCAACGTGTTGAAGGTTTTTTTCATAAGCACATGGTTCAGACGCCTGATATCGAACATGGGCCTGAGCCCTCCATCTTTTTTTGGAACAAGGAAGTAGCGGCTGTAAAAGCTTGTTTGCTAGTGGAACTTACTCCGTGGCTCCTTTTGTAAGCAGACTTTGCAGTGTGGCCTGGAGAACATGAAAATTGTTGTATTGTACTGAAGTTTGAATCATGCTTCTGAAGTGAGGTGGTCTGTAACCTCGTTCTATCGTCTATATAACCCAACTTGACACACCTGGAATGGCTTTCCAAGCCTGGAACCAGCCTCCAAGCTTGAGTGCATGAACTGCGATGACTTCTGTGCTGCAGTGATGTGCTTTGCAAATCTGTCCACAGTAGGGCCTAATAACCCCATAGGGGAATCAAGGAAGGCAACTTTGTCTGCATCTTTGATCTCATTAAAATACAGCCAAAGATGACACTCAGGCACCACCAAGCTGACCAAGGCCCTGCCAACTGGTACACACAGTCAGGTTGGTTGCTTGAAACACTTAAAGCACCACTGTAGTGTGAAGCGCTAGTCTGGAATTTTATCATGGTTTATTCAAAATGCTTGTAAGCATCAAACTGGAATGAGCTTGGTGACCCATTGCAAACCTTTAGTGACCCCTAGTGGTGGTCGCGACCTCCGGGTTGGGAAACACTGGGCTAAAATTAATATTGTGTCAACTATGAGGGATATCCCTTGTGTAGAATAAAATATCTTTTCTAGGTCACTGTTACAACTTGTAACGTGGGGAGTGAGACGAGAAGCGAGTGGATCCAAATGCGAGCTTTTATTCAAAGGAGACAGAGACATAGCGAAAACAGGCGGGGTCAGCACAACAGCAAACAGGTGTAACAAAGGCGAGACGTGGGGATAGTCCGTGTAGCAAGCGTGGGTCGATCCGTGGCGAATGTAATCCGATAGGGGCAAGGGGAGGGAATAATCCAGACGAGACGAGATGGCCAGGCGAGAAAGCTAAACACAGGGAACTCGGGACCTCGGGAACTAGGGAACTCGATACACAATGAGATAACCACAACGATAATCACAATACTCCGTAAGTTACAGAAGGAAAGTCCGGGGCTTTTATAGCGCGCCTGATTGGCCACAGGTGCTGACTCAATCAGCGCGATGGATGATATGAGTAGTAGTCCGGGGTGCAATGCAACAGTCTGTGTGATATGAGAGAGCGAGAGAAACATCTGGTGGTGAGTGGACCGAAGGTAACCGACCAGATTCATGACATAACTAGAGTCAGTATCCTGTGAGTGTATTATTTTAAAAATATTTGTGCTAAGTTTAATCTTTTTGGTTCATTTTTTTGAGTCTCTAATTGAAGTCTCTCTAATTGGCTGTTTTATCATAAAATCATTTATTTTCACTGCAGATGTTGTGCTACACAAATCAGTCCAAATACAAACAAAAATGACATCAACTCAAGCACCATATGCATGCTGCAGGAACTGGAAGATAATGCCACATCCAATGTACGACAGATCATGACACGCTTAGCACAGGTATGTTTGGATTTCTTCAACGTCCTTGTTCATGAAAATTTGTTCAGAAGACAAGACCCATCTCTTCATTCTATTGATATAAACAACAAGGAAACCTTTCTGAAGGATTTCCTAACACATTTAATATCAAACTTACAGTCCTGTTTCTCTTTAAATGTCCATTTGTAGGCTAATTTAGAAAGACATTTTGAGAAAAGGAACGGGCATATTGATATCCTGATGAAGGAAATCCAAAGGCAGTGTGCGTGTCTGCCCGAGACGGCCTCAGAGATCAAAGTGGTAATGAAAAAGATTCAAGCTCCATATCTTATCGTCAATCTCTCTAACAATCTCTTTATTTCTGACAGGTTGTTGTGAAAATAGCTTACGACAGTGTTTCCAAAATGTACCTGGAATGCCTGATGAAGACGAAGTTCAAAAAGCTAGAGAAGTGTTGGGGAAATGCCGAGAAAAAGATAAAAGAGGATGTTCAATATTTTTACAAAACATTCTCTGAACTGGTAAAAAAAATAACTCTTTTATGTCTCTTTTTCAGATAACCTTTTTTTAAAAATTAAGGACTGATTTCCTGATGTACTTGATCTTTGGAAATCTGGGTCAAACTACTTAGGATAATTGTTCCACATACAGTACAAAATGGGATAATATTTCAAGTTTATAATAGTTTAAGGCTCCCTCTAAATGACTGTGGTGGTCATGCATGTAATTTTAACCCTTGGCCTTTGACATAAGAGAACAGTGTTTTTACATTTATAAAGGTTTGAACAAAGTGTTTTTTCTACCTTCAGAATAGCATTGCTGCCCAACAGAATCAGCTCCTTCTGAAAATGATTGAAGTTTTACATTGCAGTGATGTAGACGCACTGAAGATTACATGTTGTGAATTGTTCAGAGACTTTCCTCAAGAGAGGTGAACGCAGATCACAATTAACACTTCACTACAAATGCAAACGTATTTATGGTTCATCAGACAGTGCGGTGAAGTCTTCTTCTGATTGTTTTGTAGTGAGCAGTATGTACCTGGTCTGCTGCGATGGAAGGGGGTGTTATCAGAGCGACAGGTGAGGGATGTGCTGGAGGTGAGCCGGGAATTTGGCCTGCATCCAAGTCCGGATGTGCTGGAGGTGAGCCGGGAATTTGGCCTGCATCCTACACGTGTCACCCCTCATCCTCTGAAGAGACTTTTTTGTTGTTGTTGTTAACCTGAAGTCAGTTAGTAAACGTAAGCTATGGAGAATTTTCTCAGAACACTGAGATTCAATAAACTGTTCCATTTTTTTTAATGGAACAGTTTATTGAAACGTTATGCTCCAATAATATATATGAATAAAATTATATTTAAATGCTTAGTTTTATGATCAAAGCTCTGTAGTTTTTATTGTGGGGGGGAAAACATAATGCGATGCAGTAAAAATAAAAGAGATGTGGAGAAATGAACAAATAAACCTTTCTCAAAAGCCTGATGTGTAATATTTAATATGTGTTTTAACATTTTTCCAATAAATAAATGAATGAATAAAAATAATAAATGGATAATCAATCAAATCAAAGTTGCTTCAGGCCAGTAAGTGTTCTTTTTAAAAAATTCTATTAATATAAAAGTTATTCTTACGTTTACTTCATAAGAATCAGCAAAGATTTCATTACATAAAGAAAGTAGATGTTATTCAATTATATTATACTAAAAGGCCATTTGCTTGCTAAAAAACATAAAACTATCAGATGGCAGAAGGTGTGTAGTAGATGGTGTGCAACAGGTTTTTAAGCAAAGATTAGGTTATACTGAGTTAGAGGCCTTTGAAATGTATGTAACAAAAACTAAGAAACAAAGCATTATCAATAAAGTTCAATATTAGCACAAGACACTTTCACTGGCACTTCTCAGGGCTGTTTTCACTTTCATTTTCCCTTTTCCTATTATAAGATGTAACTTCTTGGCCAGAGATAGCAAAAGTACACACATCCTTCACTCAAGTACAGATGCTCATGTTTAAAAATACTCTGGTAAAAGTAGAAGTCCTGACCACACTTTTTCACTTAAGTTAAAGTAAAGAAGTATGGGCTCAGACATGTGCTTAAGTAAAAAGTACCCTTTACTGCTGAGGCTGGTATTTTAGCGAGTTTGAAGAAAAAGTATTTGATGGACGTATAATATGTGTCGAGAGCATTCACTCAGTATCATTATCTCATTTTTGACCGAAATGGCTTTTAGCTGGTTTTGCATCTGAACTCTTCACATATTAATACAAAATAACTTGAATTCAAAATTTGTTAGCTAATAAATGTATCAAGGCTAAACATTCACCATGTAGAACAGGGCTGGACTGGGACACACTCATCCAGGCCATCCCATGCACCCACAACAAATTCTGAAACCATGGACAAACCTATTTTTTGAATGGGCATCACATTTAAATAAATGTTTAAAACCTATAGGCTAGGGCCGTGCAAGAAAAGAAAAAGGCTCTCTCTTGAACTGGACCTTTACTTCCATTTTCCTTTTTAGTCTCTTAATTTTCCATGATATCTGCATCTCACTTTTGCTTTTCTCACTAATTTTCTTGTACCTGTCACTTTTCCCATCCACCATTTACTGTTATGAGCAGAACTGTAAAACAACCACCTCATTATATTCTATTTGCAGTAACAATTTTATTTAAGTTCAATTTAAAGTGTCACATTATAACCAGGTGTTGTTGTTCTATCTTAAAATGGCTTAAATACTATAGATTTAAGAAATCTATATTTTCTAAATTTCCTAAATGTCAAAATTAGTACAATAACTAAGACAATATCTTTACAGAAAAATCCTAATACTGAACATGCTGTTGCATTATTTAATGAGTTTTTGTTTTATTTATTTTATTTATTTATTTTTAATTACAATCTGTTTTAATTTACAACTATAGCTTTACTGCACATCTCATGGTTAGTGTAGCAAAACCATGGTTCATTTGTGGTTACCATGGTTTAACTATAGTAAAATCTGCTTAGCTCTCTCTGAATGTATTACAAAAGTGTGTTTTATATAGCGTAACTTTACAGTTGATAATAACAATGTCGTTTAGCATAGAATATTTTGAGTGATGATGTAGTTTCGTTTCGTTTATAGTAGCTGTAGTTTTGTCTTTGTTTATTTAGTTAGGCATTAAACTGCTGGCAACTCTTATCAGCCTGTTTACAGATGAAATTGACCTGCACTTTAAGTCCTGAACAGGTCAGTAGTTTTGCCTCTATGATCCAACCGGGCACTTCCACTCCATTCTCGAGTCACTTGCAATGATTACTCTGATAGAATCCCTTTGGCAGAGATCCATGATTTATTAGAGATTTGTTATCGAGTGGTGATCCACCAAATTCTGATTAAAACTAAAGTAACGAGCCTGTTTTGAAAATGTAGAAAGAAAGAAAGAAAGTACAGGTATTTGTGTAAAATGTAAGGAGTAAAAGTAAAAAGTAGTCAGAAAATAAAAAGTGAAGTAAAGTACTGATACCAGAAAAATCTACTTAAGTACAGTAACGAAGTATTTGTACTTAGTTACTTCACATCTCTGTTCTTGCCATATGGTCTTTTGTACAATATGATGATATTAGTTTGTAACACAAAGGACTTTTATATGGCACACACAACGGCTAGGTTTCACTTTCGTTTTCTCTTACATGATGTCATAGCCTTTATGCTCCAAAACCATGGAATAGTTGAGGTATGAGGAAAGTACCAAGCAGCCAGCATAAGCTGCAAGGCCATTGGCTGGATATTCATCCATGAGGGGAATCTCCCACAAACGTACCTGCTTTGAGCACTGCACAGCACTCACCATTTTATCTGATACATTCTGTGGGACAAGCAAGCTTTTTATCTGTGTGTGTCAAGTATGAAGTTTAAAGAAATGAAGAGCCTATTCAGGTGGAAAACAAAGAAGGGGAATGAAGAGAAACCATTAATGAAAACCATAGAGCAGACAGATGGTAAGACTCTCTTGTTATTTTTCTATAATAGACCTTGATCTCACACATTTATAAATGTAAGCATCTTTGCATTTGTCTGAAAAGTCAACATCTTTCCATTGCAAGCATATTTTAAAGTTTTTCAGCAGTTTGTTTGGTGCTATGGTTTGATGAATCACATTTGAGTTTAGTGGTTTACCTGTTGAGTCATGTGGTACTAATTTTTTACATTTTGGGTTAACTTTTTGGGTTAGTTCAGTTCATAAAACTGTCTCAAAACATGATTTTTATGAATTAATAATTAATGATTTTTCAAATAATGTTCCATATGTGTGCATTCACTTCTATTAAAGTTTAAGAAAGATGAGTCACTTTTTATTTGATGGATACACCACATGACATTAAATTTACACTTTACTTTAAAAATGTTGTCAAAATATGAAACCGAAATGAATGCTAAAATTACATCTCTATGAACTTGGAACCCTTTTTCATGCACACTCTTATTTGTCAATGAACCTTTTAACAGGGGAACAGACATCTGAATACAATTCACAGAAGTCTGGAGTTCCTGATCTCATTTCCACAGATGTTGAAGCACGTAAGAAGAGAGGGCTTAATACTCTCAGAAAGCTTTTGAATGACCAATCAACCCCTGAGGATTTTGCAGCTGAGGAGTTGAAAACATTGAGCAAATTGAACGACAGTTACTCTCAAGATCTGTTTTGTGAGTACCTTCAGGAAATAGATCAGTTTGTGGAGAGACGCTTTCCCACACTGCCAGCAGAGGGACCACGAGGAGAGCAGATACAAGACTTTCTAAAGAGCGCACAGAGCCTGATATATGATGATGTGCATCGATTAATACCTGTACTGAAAGATGCTGGCCTGCTTGTTCATCTGATGGGCAGTTACAGCCGTCACCTCTTTACCAATCTGGACCTGCTCCTAAACAGAGATCTGTCTGTACAAGAGATCTTCTGCCTTCTACTGTGGGGAAAAGACGTTTTCTTCAGGTACAAAATTGATTGTTGTTTACTTTTCTGTAAATGTACTTGTAATAAACAAATGAAGCATGAACTATTGACAAATATATGAACTAATTCATGTTTCAGTCCAGACTCACAGCATTTCTTCAGAGTGGACGACCCTCTGCTGTTGACTGGATGGATTGAGAGAGCAAAACGGAAACTGCTGCCAAAACTGCAGGTCATGATATGCTCTATCTTTATTTTTTAAAGGTATTATCAGTGTAATAGGCTAAAAAAAGAGCACACAAAATACCAAAACATTTAGAAATGACATATGTGTCTCTGTCCCACTTTAACTGCCACAGAATGACATCTCCACGACTCTACAGAGCATCCTGCACTATGATGAGCAACATGGACATGATGAAGACTCCATGGATGAAGAAAGTTTCATCAGAGTTCACTTAGATGTTACTCAGGTAAAGAAAACAATATGCAATACTCATTATTTCTTGGTTATAAAAAGAAGATTTTTAAATGTTTATTAAATATGATGTGAATATGTTGTTTTGTCTTTTCAGTGTCTGAATGCTTTTATTCAAAGTTCTAAAGAATTTAGTCACACGCTGATGTGTACGACACAAACGCTCTGCCTTAAAGAGCTTCATCATTTTGTGCAAGAGTAAGTGTCTAAAACGTGTTCACATTATCAATCTGCTTATTGTTATGCATATTTGTTTATTCTTTTCTTCATAAAAAATATACTAAATGCATTACTAAATACCTTAATATGAACTTTCACTTCAATTCCTATATGTTTTTCCTAGGTATGTGTATGCAGAGAAAAAACGCCTGGAAAAACAACAACACCTAAAGAAAAATTCTGTGCATCTGTTTCGGCTCATCAGCACCTGTAGGCAACTCAGGTGACTTCTACTTTCTAATGCATTGTGGTTATACAAAAACAATCACAGAACTGTAATCCTGTCATGAATACAGTTTTATACATATATTTATTTTGCTGTAGATTTTATGCGTCTCAACTCGACAATCCGGCTATAAACAACAGTGACGACCTCTCACACACCAGCCTCATGTTAGAGGAGCTGGAGGATCACGCTCTGTCTATTGTACAGGAGATGATGAAACACTTAGCACAGGTAATACCATTTCATCATCAAGTTTATCCACAGTTGAGGGATTTCCCGAATTCCAAAAAGGGAATATCCAGACATTAACAGAGGTTTTTCAACAATGAAATGGTAACCCTTTAGTAATATGGTTCAGTTTGTTTACATAGTAAATACAGGTATTATGAAGTAACAATGAACAATACTTTTCAAACCTAGAGTGATAATTATGAAAAAATGGTTGTAAACATTAAAGACACATTGTGTTTATACACTCTAGACAGCAGAGTTTTGCGGGTGTTACCATTTGTTTTTGCAATTTATCAAAATCGAAACTGAAAATAACTATAGTTTCTTTGTGAATGCACATTTCTAGACATTTTTAAGACGTTATTTCAAAGAGGAAGGTGTGCGAATTCAAATCCTGACAGAGGCAATCAAAAAGCAGTGTGCATCTCTGCCTCAGAGTGATGTGGGAAAAGAGATTCAGGAGGTTGGTTCTGTGCTCAAATTCTCAGTCAAAACCAATTCTTCAAGAACAGAATAATCTTTTACACTTATTCTTTGCTCTTCTGACAGATCTTTGTGAATGTAGCCTCTGACTGCATTTCACACATGTATCTGGATTGCCTGATGAAGAGCAAGTTAAGACAGCTAGAGAAGAGATGGGGAAATGTTGGAGAAAGGATGAGAAAGGACGCTCTCAACTTGCACAACACATTCACTGAATTGGTAAAAAAAAAAAAAAAAAACACTTTTTAAATAATCTAAATAATCTATTTTCCACTATAAGAACCCTCAAAGGTTCCATGGATGTTAAAGCGTCATCATAGAACCAGATGCCAATAAAGAAACTTTATTTTTAAAGCATGCATTTTGGTCTTTAAAAGTTCTTAAAATGTATTTAAAGTAAATTTAATTACACTCATAGCGGTCGTAGAAGGTCCAATTATATTTATATATATGCTTCTTGTTCAAGTCACATTAATAAAATAACAACTTGGGTTGAGGGAACAAATTTTTGCCTTACCAACTAAATTATCCATGCAATGCCTTTAGGATTGATTAAATTACCTTAAAAAGAACTTTGTCAGTGACAATCAATTTCCAAGAGTACGACTCATTTAACACTAGCCATAGCATCAATGCAATGCAGTATTTTCATAGACAGTGTATCCAATGGATCTGTTTTACAGAGTGGCAGTAACGACCAGAGGAATCATCTCCTTCAGAGAATGAGTGAAGTTTTGCTATGCAGTGATGTAGACGCACTGAAGATTACCTGTTGTCATTTGTTCAGAGATTTCCGTCACGACAGGTAAACTTAGCCAAAAACACTTAACTTAGTATATACTGTACGCATAACTACAGGTCTGGAAATCTATGTTTTATTAGTCTTTGTGAGAATATTTATGTTTGTGATTTTGTTTTCATCAGACAGTGCAGTGAAGTCTTCTTCTGTCTGTTTTGCAGTGAGCAGTTTGTACCTGGTCTGCTGCGCTGGAAGAGGGTGTTATCAAAGCGACAGGTGAGGGAAGTGCTGGATGTGAGTCGGGAATTCGGCCTGGATCCAAAGCCTAAACACTTCACCTGTCAGCCTATGAAGGGACTTTGCTGTTGTCTTCCATATGAATAACACCATCAGCCAGAACTGTAAAACCTTTGTTTACAAGTTTAATTCAATGACTTGACTGTTTTGTGGCATTCGGTTACAAACATTATGGGATATTTTCACCAGAGTATTTGTTTGTACCTAATGACCTTTTAATTTTATTAGAAAATAGGAAATAATGTGTTCTATCGAACCACTGGAGAAAATTAATGATCCTTTTTTGGTAATCTTTTCTATTCTAGTTATTCATTTTGACTGGTACCATTTATATTGTTACAAAGAGCATTGTAACAACATGTCCAGTTATGAATTTAAACTATTGTAATATTATTTAATATTTATAATGGTTGTAATTGTTTTATTTTATTTATTTTATTTTTTTACTTTTTATTTGAAAATAAGACGACACAGTGTTTCTTTTTTGTATGGTTATTTTATCATACAAGAATCTGCTGTATAACAAGTAATTTGAAATGCCTGGGCATGAGCAATTTTACAAAAGCAAGCAAATATACACAAGCCATGTTATGAAGCAAAATTCATTTGATCCTCACTATAGGAAAGGAATTTCTGTGTTTCACTGAACTGATCCTGGCTGCAAATTATGCAATATTGTGATTATTATAATATTATGAATATTGAACATGCCGCAAAGTATTTCACAGATTGTACATCACTTGCAAATGGCTACAGTCCTGCTGAACTGTCAATGGGCAGAAAGCTGAGAACAGGCCTACCAATGCTGCCTTCACTTCTCACAGATGCATTTGATGAACATTTCGAGTCCATCCTATGTGCCCGCACAAAAAAATCATACAACAAAAGACAGAGCTAGATCTTCGTCACTACTATAGCCTGGGGAAACTGTTTGGATTAGGGACCAAGCCATCACAGAGAAAGTGATCCTACAACAGGCCCCTCACATGGACATATTTAACGCAATAGATGGGGGTTGGGAAAAGAAAATGATCAAGAAATGGACTGGCCAGGCTTATTAAAAGATGATCACACATCTGACAATCAGACAGCCACATTTCAACAGCCAGCTTCAAGCGCACAGTCTGCTCTACCTAACAGACCAGAAACAAGATTGTATTTATATGCAAGACTGGGACATTTGTCAGCACCGCCAAGATGAATGGATCTTTAGTTTATGGCCGGTGATCACAGAGGCAGAATAATCCTCTCACTGTGCCAGGAGTGCTTAGGTAGTCCACCCTGGCCTCCTAAGAGAGAAAAAAGAGATAAAAATGTGTTCATTTGAATGAAAAAAAACTGTTGAGAACAATGGATTCCATCGTTAGTAAAGAAATAATTTTCTTCTATTTTTAAAAAAGCGTGTCACATAAAGACTTAAGAAATGAATATGTTTACAATATTCTGTTTTTTAATGCATTAATAGTTAAATACAGGGAGTTTTTAAGTTCTTTGTTTGGGAAAGAGGACATGTTGTGATATCCATTGTGATATCTAATATCGAACGTTGACATATCTAACTTGGTGAGTTCTTACTGAGTGAGCCACTAGGTCAGGGGAGTTCTCATAAAGCACAGTTATGTACCTGCTACGCTGGTGATCAGTGTCTCCTTACACAGCAACACCAGCCACTTCTTTGAATGGCAATAAATGCATTGATTCAAGTCATTTGTATCCACCTAATTTTTCCCATAAGAGTGTGTGCAGCCATTTATAAATTTAATGTGTCTGGCTTCCAGTATCATCTGCTTCCAGCTGTTTTTAGTTGTACAAAACAGTTAGTTTTGCTGCTTGATATTGCAAATTGGCATGTCTTACCATATTATTTTAATGTATTACCTTAATTATGAACACTCATTATTATGAACCAGAAGTCGAACACATTCCCAGAAAACAGCTTACTTCTGAATTGAAAAATAAGGTGGATAAGTACTGATGTTTAACAGAGGGTTTTGCACTTATGTCACAATTACCCAGTTACGTGGCCATATTGGAGATACTCAGATGTAAACAACAGCATGGATTGCACGGTTAATGTACTACTGAAATTGTTTTGCTAATTTATGCTGTCGAAACCATGGAAAAAACACATTAAAGCTGCTAAATCATATAGAGAAGGACTTAGTAAGCAGGAAAGGGTGCAATTGTTTGACAAACTAAAGGTGGTATATGTATGAGCAGTATTAATTAAGATACTATGCTAAAATTTCATCTCCCATCTGGAAATTATAGGAACAAACATAAATGTTGTCGAGGTTCTTGCCCTGGAAATCCTGGTTCAGTTTGGTCAACCACAAATGCCTTTTGTTCCTCAGACAGTTTTTTGTACCCTTCTCTTTGATTTCCCTGGTGAAAAAAAACAGCATATACTAGTAGGTATGTTTTGATGCTGGTTTAAGATGGTCCTTTGCTGGTTTATGCTGGTCCTTGACCAGCAACATGGCCAGCATAAACCAGCAAAGGACCAGCTTAAACCAGCATCAAAACATACCTACCAGCATATGCTGTTTTTCTCACCGGGTTGTTATAACGTTTGGCAGTTCATAGTACTTCAAATGTTTTTCCCGGTCTGACAGATTAGTACAGCCCAAAACATGTCAATAATTGACCGTTTTCAGCAGAAATAACCAGCAAAATATGTGAGTTTTGTTCAGTTCAATGTCATTGTTTACGTTCAGTGCTGCCAATATGGCCGATGACGCATTGTGAAAACACTCTATATAATTACTACATTGAAATCTGTGAAATGCTTATAGATCATTACATGTTTATGTAATCTTTGTAAGCCCCAATAAAACTTGCCAGACAAATAGAACAAGCTTCCAGACATGATTAAATACAGCCTATTGCTATCCATTTAAAATGCGGAGACAATAATATTTTTGACCCTGGACCACAAAACCAGTGGGTCATTTTTTATAACTATTGGAATATCTGTAACCTGAGGGTGCATAAGAACAAAATACTGAGAAAATCACCTTTAAATTTGTTCAAATGAAGTTTTAGCATAGCATATTACTATTCAAAAATTAAGTTTTGATATATTTGCAGTAGGAAATTTACAAAATATCTTCAAGGAACATGATCTTTACTTAATATCCTAATGATTTTTGGCATAAAAGAAAAATCGATAATTTTGACCAATACAGTGTATTTTTGGCTGTTCCTACAAATATACCTGTATGTCTTACGACTGGTCACATATGATCACGTGCCTTATGGCGGTAAACATTTAAGAGGGATATTTTTGACTTCTTGATTTCACAGTAAGAGGGAGTGATTTCTTTTGAAAGTCAGTTGCCCTGTTTGACAGCTGTGTGATGTTGTACCCTGTTTCATTAAACCCCATCTTTAAAGGAAACTTCAAGTTGGACTTTCCTGTAAAAACCACATCCTGAGATTTATTTTAGTTTGATCGCTAATCATGCACATGGACCATTGGTGCTTGGACCCTGATGATTACTGCTTGTGTTTATATTTTGTTTTTAATTATAATATAGATGTTGCATATGATAATACTAAAGATTAAGTAGAGATGAATGAATGCTCGTTTGCTTCCGTGTAGCCACCCCTCACAGTCCTATGCCACCCCCTTGCCACCCTAATAATAATAATTTTCTAGAGCTGCCCCTGGAAGACCCATATGTTCAAGGCTGGATTTGCTAAAAAAACTATTTGAATAAAATGGTACAAAACAAACAGCTGAAACAAGGAGGAAGAAAAAGCCAAGAGTTGAAAGTTGATAGCGTGCTTGAGTGGGACCACAGAGGATCACAAGCCACATCACAATCACATGCCAGTGAGTGTTTCTTTCACATCTGTAGTGACCTGCTACCAAAAGAACCATAACAGCACCACACGATGGCATGCCACCAGAAAAAGTTCATATTAGTTCAGTTAGGGAAAGGAAGAAAAAGAAGAAGAAGAAATACCAATTTGAGTTCAGGCTCTTTATTGTGTTCATTAGGAAAACAATATCACTTTCAGTGGAAATTCCCAAAAGTGGTAGGACTACCCATAATTTAGTACACAGTAAGCTTGTTCATGCTTTTCCCTTCATTGATTGAAGAAGTGAGAATCGTCTGTTTTCTGTTGGCTGCAGCCCAATACATAAAGGCAAAGCAACATACAAGAGCTGTGCATTTATTCACAAATCGGTCTGATCAGGTCCGCAGCTCACTGGAAGGAAAGATTATCACTGGATAGTGACTTAACTTTAGGTCTGTTTCTCAAACCAAGCTATATTGTATTACTAAACAATACTGTGGATGAAATGTATTGATTGCTGCTATGATACTTTTATGGTGTTTTTGCATCTAACTGAAAAAGGAGATACCCTAGTACATTCGTTGTTCCTTTCATCTTCCACAGAAAAAAGAAAGTCAGAGGCTTAAAACTACGTGAGGGTGAGTACATGATGACACATTTAAAATTTGGGGTGAACTAGAATCCGATAAATACAGAAACATTTCTGACAGATATAAAGGTCTGTCTCTTATCTCTCCATTGTTTAAATCACATTGTTTATTTTTTGCATTCTTCATATATTTCACACACAACATCATAAAAAGGTATATTGTGCTACAAACACTTACTGTATACAGTATGCAATATGAATTACTTTTATATTATATTAGTAATAACATTGAATTTATCTCACCACTTCTTCTTTTCTCAGTTGTAATCTAACGACATAAGAAAGAAATGTTTTATTTTACATAATCAGTTTTAAATTTGAATTTTACATTTTATCAGTGAACATTATGGCATGGCCTCAAATTAGGCTGCATATGGATTACATTTGTGTAATGTATAAGCACAAAATATATATTATGAATAGCCTATACTTGGGTGACATAAAATGTTTTAGTCAAGTTGACAAACTCCATATAAAACAGCATTTTTTGCTAATTGATTTACAATTATTATGCATAACTTATTTATTTATTTATTTATTTATTTATTTATTTATTTATTTATTTATTTATTTTATCAATTTAAATGCAGGACCATTTAAAACGAACTAGTAAATGATGAGCAAATGTGATTGAAAAATGGTAAAAACATAAAATGTAAAACGTATAGAAAAATGTGACCAGTTACAGGCCAACGATAATGCTGTTTTCTTTTATACATTCATATATATTTTGAATAAAAAACATCTGCTAAATTACTAAATGTAAATGTTGGCTTAAAAAAGTTCACTTATCAGACATCTGTTTGAAATCTTGTTTCTACTGTATTTCTAATAATTTATTATCATTTAGTGATAGTCTGTCCTGTTTATCTTTAACTTTCTTGAGTTTAGACGACCTGTTTTGGAAATTGGTGACAGATTCTATTATGTTCACATAGATTCCATTGTCATATCAACCTATTTGTTTGTCTTAGCAGAACATGCACTGGGTATTAATTAAAGGCTGAATATATTGTGGTCACAGAATTAAAAATTATATATGTGAATCATAAAATTAAAAAATATTTATTATATAGATTTTTTTTTTTTTTTTTCTTTTAATTATTTTTGCTCTCCTTGACATTTTTTGCTTCCACTTTGTGCTGTCTAGACACAGTCAGGGTTTGTTTAGAGGTTTTACTGAAACACGGCACTGGAACAACGGGAGTAACAAAATAAAAGGTTTTTATTTCAGAACTACAACCCCCATACTGACATCAGAGCTGGCAGGAAAAAGACTGATGTTGCATCAGCTCTCTAGCCCCTGCAAGCCATTACAGGCCACACCCCATTTCTTTTGTAACCAATGACAGGCTTCCAAATTAACAGCCAATTACAGTTTACTATCAGCTGAACTTGAAAATTTCCTAAAACTAACAGGATTCTTGTAATCTAAAATAACCAAAAACTCTTGCTGTGGGTGAACAAACACCACACACTTTCATTTTCTTCATGTTCAGTTCCCAGTTTGGTCATGATTCCAGTTTCATACAGCATCTCCACTCACAGCTGTTCTCTAACCAATAAATCAGTGTGGTTTGATGTCATGAACTGAATGGATGAATGTGGACAGCTGGCAGATATCACATTCCTGCATAGTTACAGGCCATCAACATAAATGTCTTAAAAATGACAATATAAGGCTTTATAACACAATATAACACATGCAAGATAAGGCTTTTGGTTAATCTGCTAATTGTCATTTCTATATTTGGTTTAGTTCATGCTTATGCTTTCACATCCTTATTTTGAAACTAGAAAACAAAGTTTGTCAAGACAAACTTTAGGATGTCTTGAGAAAGTCTATAGCCTGAAATATGAAGCAGTGGTAAAAGCTTGGAGTTTAGATGATAGATAGATAGATAGATAGATAGATAGATAGATAGATAGATAGATAGATAAAGATAGAGTGTAAAAAATAAATAGTTGAAAAAAATTTAAAAAGTAGGGCAACTTGATGCAATAAGACATTTAAGTTTTTTTTTTTTTTTCTGTAAAGATACTTTGTTTAGCCAACATAAATTTGTTTGTTCATGCAATGCTGATTGTCTTATTTTGCTAATAGAAAAAGTCTTGTCACTGCAACTCAAACAACAATTACTGTCATTGAGGTCATTTATTTTTTTATGTCTCAGTTTATTTACAAATGAGGAACAGTGAATTGTTATAGAAACCTTAAAGGGGTGCTATTATGCTTTTTCACTTTTTGAACTTTAGTCAGTGTGTGGTGTGTATCTTTGTGCATAAAAAAAAGATCTACAAAGTTACAAATCTCAAAGTCCACTCCAAAGGGAGATATTTTGTTTTTTAAAAAATCCCTTTTCAAGAACTACAATGAACGGCTCCTTTGGACTACAGCGTTTGTTTTCCGCATGCAATGATGTCACAGTGCGGTCCATTAGAATATCATTAAAATAAATCCCGCCTACAGAAATTTGAATTGTTGGAGGGAGGGTAGGGACGAGGTGGGGATTAGCCTAAATTTAGCGCTGAAGCGCGGAGACCTACTTCAACGAGCCGCAGAATGGCGGGTATAAACACAAGCATTGACTAGAGTGGCTGCTTCAGAGCAGTAACGTGCTGCAGACATGTGCAGTATAGGGGGTCGAAACACATGCCGAAGCCGCGATCTACTCCAGTTGCCGCATCGCAGCCATAACGCGCCACAGACATGTGCAGTGTGTGGTAAGACATTTATTCATCATACAGTGTAGATAACGTTAGCTTCACTTATAACTCAAGTGTTTTTTTAAATGCATAAACTTGCACTAGAATAGGCTAGGCTAATCAGTGATGATGTTCTTTGATAATGTTAGGCTGCTTTTAGCCTTTTGCTGGAGCTGGTTTTGAGCAATGAAACTAAGTATGTAAATACTTAAATACATAAGCACGATAATATCATGTATTGGCGATCTCGCAAGCTGATGATAGGACCCAACACTACTGTAGTGTATTATTTACACACCCTCCATGCATCCTAGATGTATATGACTTTGAAGTTATATTAAAATTTATCCTGGCACTCCTAAGCTTTAAAACGGCATAGACGGGTGTTTCTCCTCATCAGTCCAAAACAAGTCCAATAATATGCATCCATCCATAAAAACAAGTGCCTCACATGGCTCCGGGGGGTTAATGAAGGCCTCCTATAGCGAATCGATGCATTTTTGTAAAAAAAAAAAGTCCATATTTAAAACGTAAGTATCACCTTAATCTAGCTTGCACTGACAGTTGTACATGGAACTTGCTTCCTTGACAAGGGGCGTGGCAGTACTGAAATACCGTCTAAGCTGCTCTCCAATTGCAACGCACCAATCACAACACTTTTCGTTTTTTGGAAGGCGGGCCTTCATTAAACCCGGAACTGATCGAGACTTATGTGCCAGGCTGGGAGAAATGCATTGTAATATTGTAAATTATTTTAAAAATAATGCGTTTTTTGAACCACCAAGCATGAAAGTATGTTCTAGTACACCCCCAAAACAAAATCAAGACTTTGTAAAAGAAGGAAAGAAAAGGACAGGACAGGACAGGACAGGAAGTGACATGAGGCCGAGTATGGTGACCCATACTTAGAATTTGTGCTCTGCAATCCAAGTGCACACACACACACACACAGTAGTGAGTAGTGAACAAACATACACACCCAGAGCACACACCCATATTGCTATTGCTGCGGCGCCCAGGGAGCAGTTGGGGGTTCGGTGGCTTGCTCAAGGGACTCACCTCAGTCGTGGTATTGAGGGTGGAGAGAGCGCTGGTTATTCACTCCCCCCACCTTTAATCCCTACTGGACCTGGGACTCAAGCCCGCAACCTTTCAGTTACAATAACTTAGATAACTTAGTCTAATATCTAGACAACATTGTCTTTGTTTGTAAAACATCTTACAAGACTAAGATATCCAGCAAACAGATATAAGTGGTTGAGCATACTCTAGGCCTCAAAAACTAGACACACAAACCTCAAGAATGGTTGCAATCAAGAAATGTTAAAAAGATGCAACAAATAACTAACAATAATGACAAAACAACAACAAAAAAATTAAACTAAGTCAGCAAACAGCAAAACAATACAGTGTGGCATAAATGACAAAGATGATTGAATGTCAGGAAAAGCAGAAAACTGATTATTGAAAGAAAGGAAAACAGCATTTATTTACAATTTCTTGTAAATGTTTCTTCATATGTCTAACGTTATGATTCTGTGAACACAATACATTTGTAGTAGTAGTAACAACAGCAACAACAATAATAGTAATTGATCACATAGAGAATAATGACTTATACATTTTAAATGAAACATTTCACCTTCATTTTGTTGTTTAGCTTTTTTTTTTTTTTTTTTAAATTAGCCACAAAGCAATATCCTGTGTGTAGACATTAGATAAAATATATCAGAACAAGTTTGAATTTCACCATATTAAGGTGCACCTGTACAACAACTGACTTTTTTCATGGCTCTAAATCAAACAGATTGCAGAATCTAAACACCCCTAATATACAGTTACATTACATTTACAAAAATGTGGATGAGAAAAGGCTCTATAAATGAAGAGTCATATTCTCTGGTGGACAACATGCTTGAAGAGATGACAGAGGACACCTGCAATGGTAAGACAATGTTTATTATTAAAGAGTCAAGTAAAGTCACTTTCTGGGGTAAAATGCAATATTTGGCACCACTGTTGCTAAAATGCATTTAAAATGTTACTCTTTAGAGTGTGAAATTAATTTTACACAAATTAATGTGCAGAAATCCACAATTCAAAAGGAGAGCAACAAACAGAAAGTATAATCAACTCGGCACCCCAAAATAGGCCAGGTGTGGAAGAGACTGGCAAGAAGGTGCTTGATACTTTCAAACAGATTCTGAGTGATACCTCAAACACTCAAAATCTTTCCTTTAAAACTGCAGTGTTGCAAAGGTGGGGTCAACAATATGGCTTTACCATTAACAGTAATCCTCAAGACTACCCTTGTGAGTACCTTCAGGAAATAGAGCGGTTTGTAGAAAACCACTTTCCCACACTGCCATCAAAGGGATCACAAGGATGTCATGATGAGTTAAAGAACTTCCTAAATAACACAGAGAAGACAATATGCAACGAGGTGCTCCGTTTAACACCTTTACTGAAAGATTCTGGGCTGCTAGTTCCTCTAAAGGATAGTTACAGCCGTCACCTCTTTACCACGTTGGACCCGCTCCTAAACAGTGATCTGTCTGTAAAAGAGATATACTGGCTTATTTCATGGGGAAGAGATGTTTTCTTCAGGTATGCACTGCCATTGTTTTTTTTTAAACAATTTTTTTCTGTTACAAAACAAACAAGGGACATTTGTAATATCGAAATGTAGATGTTATTATTTATGTTCCAGGCAGGACTCACTAAATTTCCTTGAAGTGTATGACCCTCTGTTGTTGACAGGATGGTTTGAAAAAGCAAAAATAACACTGCTGAAAGTGCTTCCGGTAAGACTTGTTTGTGTGTGTTGTTTTAATTCTCTGATTCTTATCATACGAATTTTGCAAGAAACAAGAAAGTTGTAACAGACATTTCTGTCCTACAGAATTACATTTCCACAACTCTACAGAACATCCTTTGCAATGATGAGCACTATGGACATAATGAAACATCAATGGATCAAGAAACTTTTAACAGAGTTCACATAGATGTCACTCAGGTAGCTCTTAGAGTTAGAAAATATGTTTTTTTCTGTAAAAAAATGTATTATAAATGATTACAAAAAGGATATATTGCACACTTTTTTTAATATATATATATATTTTACAGTGCTTAAACAGTGTTATATTGGAGGCTAAAAAGGTTGGTCTGACCTTGATGGATGAGGTACAAAAACTCTGTAGTGGAGAGCTACACATTTTTGTTCAGAAGTAGGTTTTTCCTTTTTGTTATAATACACCTTGTTCACACACGATAACTGATTTTCATGCTCTGTTATTATCTGTTATTATCTTTTTAAGAAATTTTAAGTGTGTGGCTGTAATATATTAAAATAAAAACTTGTGTAGCAATTTTCTCAAAAAATAAAAATACATAAATAAAACATTAATGTAACATTTTTGGTAACACTTTAGTTTGATGGCCCTTTTTGAACATTCCTACATCTCTACATACTCTCATTAGAGTATTAGTAGACAGTCTGCTTAATATCTGCTAATTCTGTACTGTGATGGTTTCCCGACAGACATTCTACTGACTACAAGTAACTTTGAAGGTACATGTCAACATATTCTAACCAAAACCCTACCAGTGTACTAATACTCTACTAACACTATAATTAGAGTTAGTAGACATGTAGCTGCAACATTACTCATTTGCAACAGAATGTGTTGAAGGGACCATCAGGATCAAGGTAGCTTTTCAAAAAAATGTGCCTTACAAACCCTAAGTGAGCTACTGCATCAATTGCATCGCTTCAATGTCATTTATTGATTTTCTCCTACAGCCTCATAAAATGTCCAGCAGATGAGCATTTTAGAATCTTGTAGACATATAGTAGGTCATCCAGGAACTTTTCACCTGCTGTTTAATTAGTACTATAAACTTGGCCATGCTACTGTTTTTACATACTATTGTCACGTAATGTGGTCTATCAAACACGTACAATGAAGAGGATAAGGAGAAACTGTTTTTAATGATCCACACAGAGGGTAATGCACAGCAGGCAGGCAGGAGACACGTGTAACATTTACATACAGTATCAGACAAAAGAGAACTGAATAGGCTACAACTAAAGTAGGGTTGCTAACGAGGGACAGACAGGTATGAAGACAGAAATGAACTCACTAACCTAATCAAACACAGGGAAAAACTGGGTCACACTAGCACATGTGACAGTTCACCCCCCTCCTAGAAGGCACGACCTTGCACCACAGAGACAAAAGGAGGGATGGAGGGGACTTAGAAGGAGGGCAAAGGAGTGGATGAGGGATGGTGACAGAGGATAACACAGGGCTGGCAGAAAGGCAGACAGACAATACTTTTGGCAGAAGACGGACACCCGAGAGGAGGATGACGAACAGAGTCCAGGACGGAGACAGGAGAAGCCAAAGCGGATCAGACAGGGGGAGGAGCCAGGGAGAAAACAGGAGGGACTTGGAGTGGCAGAAGCCATTTGGGATCCAGGCAGCAGCCATGATGGCAACCCATGGTGGAGCCGACGGAAAGGAGGAGCCATGAGCCAAGTTCACACAGCAGCAGAATCTGGTTGTCAATACTGTATTTGAGTCCTTAATACAGTTACGTTCACACACAGTACGGTTATTTACGGGTGTGACAACCGTATTCTATAACCAAACTCACACGTAAATTTTCAGGACTCACAATTGCATTCTTTGAACACAGAAAGTGGTAATACTTTCAGTTTTACGGATGTCAAAATCTTTGATATTGCTTTGGTCACTGTCGCTATGGTTACTTTTAAGGAATATGAGCTTGACTCCTGTTGTGTGTCCATACAGCAACTGTAAGCTGCTGTGTGAACGGGACATTTCAAGACTCACACCTGTAAATAAATGCAGTTGTCAGTCCCAAAAACTGACAGTGTGAATGTGGCCATGGTGGAGGAAGAGCTGACAACTCCAGGGGCCGACCGATGGCGTCAGAGCAGGTGGGAGAGGAGCGCAAGGTGGATAGATGGAGAGCTGTCTAGCTAGGGTGACTGCGAGGATCCGGAGGGCCAAGGTGGAGCAGATGGCTCTGGTGACTGAGGCGGAGGCAGGGACCTGGAAGGCAACGGTGGAGACGGAGTGACAGAAGACCAAGGTGGAGCTGGATGGAAGGAGGTGTAGCTGGAGGAGTGGAGTCCTGAGGCAGTGGATGGTCAACGACTGACCAAGGTGGAGCCGGAGGGACGAGGGAGCCCGGCGAAGCTTTTGGACTGACAGGCCACGGTGAAGATAAGGAAGCTAGGAGCCATGGTGGAGCCGCTGGGTCAACGGGCTGAGGCGGAGTCTGGGACTCAGAGTGAAGTGAGGCTGGAAGTGGGGACAAGGGATCCTCCAGCCATGATGCCGATGGCAGAGATGGTGGGCTGAGGGGCTGCCAGGAGACAGCGGTGGCGATGGTGAGGACTGGTGCAGAGGTGGTGGGAGAGAGATGCTGGGCGGGAGTTCAGGATGTTTAGGAGGCTCAGGAACACACCACAAAGCCACTCCCAGCACTGGAAGCACCATTGACAGGGAAATGACCTCCATGGTCGTTGTGATATAGGCAGACAGATCAGGGCAGATTGACAGTTTACATAGGGCCTCCTTGGTTGAAGAAGGACAAACAGAGAATGAGGATGGTGGTAAAAGAATGGCCATGTCCGCAAATAAGTCTGAATCAAAGTTAATTAGGTTCTCAGAGTCCTATTGAAGCTCACCTTCAGCAGTGGTGTAAACTTTCTTCCAAGCCCTCACGCTCCCTAACTTCATCCACCAGCACGTGCTCAGTTGCCGGATTAATGATCCACACGGAGGGCAGCAGGCAGGCAGGAGGCACATCTGTAACATTCACATGCAAAATTGGACAATGGAGAACTGAACACGCTAGAACTAAAATAGGGTTGCTAATGAGGGACAGACAGTTGGATGAACAGCTGATGAGGACACAGGTGAACTGACTATGGGAAAAGACTGGAAAGTCTGTCTCACTGAGCACATAGGTAATGAAAACACAACAAAATGTCCATGAGTGTGACAAGTATATAGTAGGGAAGCACACATATTCAGATACATATTAAATGAGGAAGAATGCTTATGAGGAACCTAGCTGCAAGTCAGTTTCTGGTGATGTAAGGGGAATGAATTTCTCATTCATATTCAGAAATGCAAGGGAACTTAACCTAGAATGTATGAATTTGGTTTACAACTTCTCATACACTGATTTGCAATTCAACAATTCTGTATCAATGTGTTTTCAGCTATGTAAAAGTACAAAAAAACACATCTGAAATCTCAAAAGATCACTGAAAAGAACCCTGTGTATCTGTTTCGGATAATCAACACCTGTTTTCAACTCAGGTATTTTTAATCATAACTAATTCATTATAATACATGACGTATAACTGTATAATTATGTGAAATCACACAGTAATTTGATATGAAATACCATATTATGGCATATTTATTACATTTAAGTAATTTAATCTGCAACGCAAAGTGTCACAGGTAGATAATTTTGGCCATTTCTTTTTTTTTTTTTTTTTTGCCTATCTGCATTTACGTGATTCAAAAACCCCACTTATAATTAACCCCAAATTCTTCTAATACAATTTTCCAGCAGTTTTGTTATAAAACTTGCTTGTGCTATTTTATTACAGAAAATATGCTGCACAAATCAGTCCAAATAAAAAAAATAGCGACTCCAAAGGAATGCTACAGGAACTGGAAAATAATGCTGTATCTATTGTAGAAAAGAGCATGAAAAGCATAGCACATGTATGTTTTGATTCAATAATATTTGTTTTTACGATCATCTGCACAAGTTACTACCAATGCGAATACTGTAGCTTTTACACTTTTCAAGGAATGCATTCTGTGATACATTTTGTCTGTGTTTTGGACTACCACTTACTTGTGTTGTAACACTGTAATCCTGTATCTCTGCAAATGTACATTGTAGTGCAAATTAAGAAGTTACTTCAAGACAAACGATGAGTGTATTTATTACATGAAAGTGGCAATCCAAGAAAAGTGTGCATCTCTGCCTCAGACCCCCCCGAGATCGAAATAGTGCACAGTGTAAGTAATCAAATAAATTAATAAATAAACTGTCTAGTGTGTCAGTATATGAAATCAAAATGATTCAGGCTCCACCCTCTCCGTCATTCTCATTCTCTCCAATGCCTTCTTTATGTCTGACAGATCACTGTGAAAATAGCTTACGACAGTGTTTCCAAAGTGTACCTAGAATGCCTGTTGAAGAGCAAGTTCATAAAGCTACAGAAGCGTTGGAGAAATGCTGTGGAAAAGATAAAAGAGGATGTTCAATATTTTAATGATGCATTCTCTGAACTGGTGAGAATTTTTTTTTCCTTATGTTCTCATGGGCTGATTTCCTGATGTATTATAAAACTATATTTAGCATAATTGTTCACTCATATTAGCTGACAAATAAATCTTGCTTGACCAGTTCTTATGAAAAGTAATTTCAATGACTTGAGAGAATAATAGTGTGGTGTTCCAATCATTAAATTAATGCAAATCTCATGGTTTAAGTGATTTCTGCCTGCAGAATGGCACTGCTGTCCAGCAGAAGCAGCTTCTTAAAAGAATGAGTGAAGTTTTGCATTGCAATGATGTAGAAGGACTGAAGATTATCTGTAGTCAGTTGTTCAGAGACTTCCCTAAGGACAGGTAAACTCAGACCAATAACTCTACAAATGTTAACTTCATATTTACAGGTGGTTAAATGTAACTGTTCTATTTTAAACGAAAAATGGGTGATCTTGTTTTTTATCAGACAGTGGAGTGAAGTCTTCTTCTGATTGTTTTGCAGTGAGCAGTATGTACCTGATCTGCTGCGGTGGAGGAGAGTGTTATCAGAGCGACAGGTGAGGGAAGTGCTGGACGTGAGCCGGGACCTCAGCCTCAATCCAAAGCCTAGATGTTTCACCTGTCCCCCTTTGATGGGACTTTCTTGTTTTGGTGGTAAATAGTTTAAGTGAGAACAGCATGGTAAAAACTGACTAGATATCCTTGTTTAGTAGTGTTTTGGGGTTTCAAATCTTTTTTGAACATTACTTTTTTGGTGTGTATTCCCAAGATAATCATTTTGATATTTTATTGAGGTCTGGTACAATGATGGAAATAAAAAAATAAAGAGAAACAAAGCAGACAAAAAGAGGCTAATATGACTGGAAAAGAAACCACTGAACTATTGAATTTATTGAAAGAAAAAAAATGTTAATTTGTTTATTAAATTAGTTTAAAAACATTAAAACATATATATATAAGTTCAGTACAAGACAAGACAAAGATCCTTTGTGATCTCAGATATTTGCCCTATGCATGGAGCCCTTAGCACAAAGCATATGATTTAATTCTACAATAAAAGGTCTTAGAGTTGAAGATGACAAACGTACGCTTGCATTGTATGCAGAGATCCAGATATACACGATGTTTTCAAGGGTTGGTAAAGGGCTTATAAGATATTAAGATCTAATGTATGCTGAGATTGAGACCTTTAAGAGCATAGTGAAAAAAATATTCATTGTCTAGGAAATTATTTTCAAATAAGAAGTTATTTAAAAGATTAAATTAAAATTCTCTTTAAAAAAAAAGATTATTCACCTTTTGTTGTGGTTTATAATCAAAGCTATAGCCTAAATCCTAATAAAGTATTTAAAGATAAGAGTTTACATTTGTGTTGTAAATAAGAGTTTATATTAAAGTAAAATGGAAAGCTAAGTTAGACAATAAAATAAAGGAAGTAACAGAATTTGCAAGTTATTTAACACTTTTTTTCTTGAAATATGTAGTATATGTGTTTTTTTATTATCTTGTGTTAAATAACTATTTGGCATTTTATCATTTTTATATTAGTACCTTATAAAGAGTGACTGTACTATCTGTACCTGAATATTATATTTATTTAACAATAAAATGATGAATGCCTGCTTTGATTTCAGAGATTTTATAGTGTTGTTTTTAATCCAATGTACAATCATAGTTGGGTAAAATCCTAGAACAGTGAATGGGAGAGTACTACAAATATATTTTTTGCATTCCCATTTGCTCAAAAAGCAAAACAAAAACTCCATGATAGTGTTTTCACAACTTTCAGTCAAAGAAAAAAAAATTGAGAGAGACTGATATTGGCAGTCAGAAGAGAGAACGATGTAAAATTTACCTTCCCTCCAAAAGACACGGCATTACAAACACCCTTGCAGTAGTGTTAACTAGTTTTTTTTTGTAACTTAACTTCATTTTGTAACTTGATTAACTTCATTAAGTTCATTAACTTCTTTAACCGTTTAAAAATACCTACAAATGATATGCACAATACTTTTTAAAAAATAAACATATCACAATCACAATAGTAATCACATAACAATTCCTCATACCATACAGTGGCCATCTTCAATATCATACCTTGGACAGTCAATATCAATGTCCCATTGGACAACTCAGTGCTTAGGAGAACAGGAAAAAAGGAAAACTTAAATTCTCAAAATACACACATTCAAGCCAAATCTGCAAATTACCCCAAATTAATAACCCCCACATAAATCTCTCCGTAACCCAGCAGACAGATTTCTATGAAATAATTACTCAATATTTTATTAATCACATATGCACAGTAAATTATTTAAAATTATTTAAACAAAATAGCATTAAAAACTAGTTCAACAAAATAGTATTAAAAAAACCTACCTGCAGCACAATTGACTGCTCCTCTTGTAACAATGATGAGCGACCCACCAGTACTGCCTGGATCACACTAAATAAACCAGCCCCCATTAATAATGTCTCAGGTTATGTCATGTAACCATGGTTCCCTGTGAGGGAACGAGACATTGCGTCCTATTAGCAGCCGCTATCGGGAATGGCATCAGCATGACCAGTGTCTGAAACATGTCTAAACACAAGAATAACACTGGCCAGCAGCAGCCTATGCATCACCACTAATATGACCATAGTATAAAAGGACACCGGAAGAGCACGTTATCCACTTCTTTCTAAGCAGGCATTCCAGAGGCATGGTGGGGGGACACAGTGTCCCATTCTGCTTCAAGAAACAGTAATTATATGCATAACTTGAGACATTCCCCTTCGAGAGAACTCACACTCTGTCTTTTTACTGGTCGCTTTAGGAAACAAAGTACAAGCCGTGCCATGCCGTGAGAAACGCATGCCATATTTTCAGAAGGTTAGCAGTAAGTAACAGCTCCTTGGAGAAAACTGAAAGAGTCACCCCTCGGGACACAACAGCGACTGCAGTGACGTTATCCCCTTCAGCCAAAGCCCTGCACCGCATAACCTCTCACTTAATATGAGGTCTGCCCCAGGGCAGAGCTCAAAGGCTTAGAATCAGACATAGAATGTGATTTTTTACAAAAAAGGATATGGCCAGGCATTTAGGTGTCACCATTCCTACCAGACATTAGCCTGTCACCTAGGGGGACCCAATATGTCAACCCCTAATTCCCAGGGAGGCTAAAGGATAGCCAAGAACCTCTGTTACAACACACATAAAAATGAGTCCAATGTAACCAACTGGCAAGAGGAGTACTAAAAAAAGCTCACCTATGAGGAGAATGGAGATCTTGGGAATAAATACTTGGGGATAATAACCCTTTAAGTGATGGGAATGCTATTTTGCCCCATACCTTAGGGCAGGGATGCCCAAACTCTGCCAAGGAATACTGCCAAGCTTGCTCATTAAGGCAACCATTGTGGGAGGCCCATCAGTCGCATCGTAACCTAGCATGACTGCAATATGAAGCTCTAGGGAGCGGAGTACCCAGTATAACTACCCTCAAAAGTCTAGTCTATGGAGAAGTGGAAGTGTCTGACATGCTTAACCTACATGCAGAACAGGGCACTAAGGAATGAGAACTTACTGACAAGTGTTTAAAAAAATTTATCAAAATGCTCGCCACCATAGAGAGCAGCGTATGCAAAATACAGACCCTCTAAACTGAGGGAGTAGCACCAAGCATTAAAGGATAGCTTGTTAGGAAGGCTCAGAGAGGCCTTAGCAACCTAAAACAACTGATTTTAATACTACAACCCTAATAAAACTGGGAAGTGCAATTGTACTCACTGCTAAAGGAGGGAGCCATCTCAGGGAGGCTAACAATCTGAACCTGTCACAATGAAGAGAAGGCCTAGGGAAAGCAAATCAAGTAGGTTCTGAGAGCCCTGCAACCCAACTTTACTATACATAAGAGCTTAGGGGAGCGAGTACTCATACAGTGACCCTCTAAGCAAGGGAAGTACAATGGTACTCACTACTTCAGGGGGTGGAGTAACAACCAACACTAAAAAGCGAAGGAAGTACTGCCTAGCTCATCTCAAGGTCAGTTTATCAAGGAGACTCGAAAAAGCCTGACAGCTTCACTGAACCCTAGAGCTAAGAGACCTCAACAGCAAAGGAGGCTCCTAGAGGGGAGCCTAACAACTTGATGCCAAACACTGAAGCAGACTATTGGGGAGGCTTTACAAAAAGCCTAGTGACCAGATACTGCTTTCCTAAAGCTGTAGGTCGAAAGCTGTTTGACAGGAGGGAAGTACAATCAAGCTCCTGGTATCAGGGAACTCTGTGACAACCCCTCAAGCCTAACAACTTTGAGAGAGTAGGACCCCGAGGAGCAGAGAGGCTCAGAAAGGGCCTAGCAACCTAAAGCAACTGCCCTTAACACTACAACTTCAATAAAACTTAGGAATGCAATAGACTACTTGCACAACTACTTGCACGTTCTTACGGCTCGGTACTTTCCAGTTAGCACTCAGCGCACCTACATACAGACAGTTTCTCATGAGAACGCAGATTATTACTACATTTTAGGGCTGGCATTTCTTTAAAAAAACAAATAAATCATATTCTCTGCGTTAACATGAATCATATTCAACCTGCTGAAAGGTTACTATAAATATATTTCCCTTCGGTATGTGCATTCTGAACAATAAATATATATATTTCCCCACTAACCTGCCACATTCACAAATGGTATTTTTCCTTTACTGATCATATTTCATACCTGATGAATGTACAGTTTTAAATGAGTTTGACTGATAAACACCCTTACGAAAATGTACATAACCGGAAATAACTGAGCCATATGCTTTCAAAACGGAAGTGCGTCACAAGGCCCAGTGCAAGTAGTCCATTGTTCTCACTGCCTAGAAGGCAGTATCTCAGGAAGGCATAAGGGGAGCCTAACATCCTGAACCCACCCCAACGAAGAGAAGGCCTAAGGAAAGTAATATCAAGGATGTTCCAGAAGACCTGCAACCCAACTCTACTATCCATAAGAGCTCAGGGGGGCAAGTACTTACACAATGACTTTCAAAGCGAGGGTAGTACAATGGTACAACGGACACTAAGAAGTGGAGGAAATACCACCAAGCTCACCTTAAGGTCAGTTCATCAAGGAGGCTTGAGCGGGCCTGACAACTTGAACCCTAGAGCAACATCAAAGGAGATACTGCTTACCTAAAGGTGTAGGTTGAAAGCAGCTTGAGAGGGGCTCAACAAATGAGCCTAACTAACAAAGGAGATCTGCTACAGATAAGCAGATCTTTGTGGTGATCATTAACTCGTGATGTACTGCTCAGGAGCAAGAGGTAAGTACAATCAAGCTCAATCAAGAAAGTACAATCAAGTCACTGTATGATTACTTGCTCCCCTGAGCTCTCATGGATAGTAAAGCTGGGTTGCAGGGCTTCTGATTTTACTTTCCTTAGGCCTTCTCTTCGTTGGGGCGGGTTCAGGATGTTAGGCTCCCCTTGAGCCTTCCTGAGATACTGCCTTCTAGGTAGTGAGAACAATGGACTAATTGCACTGGGCCTCGAGATGCACTTCCGTACGGCTCAGTAATTTCCGGTTATGTAATTTTTTAATGCGCTGTAATCATCTAGTTGACTTAAACACCTAATAAATTGAGATTTCGCGGGATGATTTCAAATTCGGAAATTTTCAGAGACAGGAGAAGACATATTCTGATGATTACTGAGTACAGAATTTTCCAAACTCAATGGAACGCAAAGTTTTAATCCATCATAAACCGATCTGAGAAAGCGGTGGCTGGTAATCATACGTGTTGTTCATCACAGGGTGTCAGTGGCCTAATCGCAACGCAGTTTGTGAGATCTGATGAATAAGATCATAATGAACCTTTATTTATCTCTATTCTGGAAACTCTGTGACAACCCCTTAAGTGTGAAGGAGAACCAGGGTAAACTTAAGGCTGATCATCTAAACAACTTTGAGAGAGTAAGACTCCAGTTGGGGAGGCCTAAAAAGCCAACAACCCAACATGTCCCTGGAGGGGAGGCCCAATTGGGGCCCTGCTACCCATGACTTCCAACTGGAGTAAGCCTTCTCACAGAGCACCTTACAACCCCAAACTTATGTGTGAAGTGTGAAGAATAAAACACCCACCCAGGAAGCTTACTTTATAAAAAATCAGCAAAGATTTCATTGCAAAAAAAAAATATATATATATGTACCACAGCCTGAGGGTGGACATTTTTAGAGTTATACTAAACGGCCTTTTACTTGCTAAAAAAAAGTAAAAACTATCAATCAGATGGCAGTATATCAACTGTCTGGTACAGTAGATGTTAGGATTTAATCAGCATTAAAGAGCTGCATTGGTTTGTCAGCAGCATTACTTCATAGTGATGAGAAATAGATGGATTCTGCTTTACCACATTACTGCAACTTGATCTACTATGTGTGTCAGTTCAGTATAAGCACAAGGCTTTCATTTCCCAAGATTTAACTTCTTGTCACTATACATAGTCTTTTGTACAATATGATGATATTAATTTATAACACATTATAGTGAACATTTGTATAGCGTAATCAAGGGCTAGGTTTCAATCTTGTTTTCTCTTCCATCGTGTCATACCTTTCACATAGCCTTTATGTTTCAAGGCCATGGAACCCATTATTAGGAAAGTACCAAGCAACCAATATAAGCTGCAAGCTCATTGGCTGGATATTCACTTGAGGGGAATCTCCCACATATGTACCTGCTTTGAGCACTGCACGCACCATTTAATCTGATGTATTCTATGGGACAAGCAAGTCGGTCAAGTATGAAGTTTAAGGAAAAGAAAATGCCAATCATGTTCAGGCGGAAAACAAAGAGTGGTAATGAAGAGAAACCTTTAATGAAAAACATTCAGCAGACAGAAGGTAAGACACTCTCTTGTTATTTTGCTATAATAGATATTGATCATGCACATTTATGATGAATAATTAATGGTAATTTAATTTCTATGAACTTGACATTTTCTAAACCTTTTAACAGGGGAACAGGCATCTGGCTACAGTTCACAGCAGTCTGGAGTTCCTGATCTCATTGCTCGAAATGTTGAAGTGAGACTGCTTAACACTCTCCGAAAGATTTTGAGTGACCAATCAACCCCTGAGGACTTTGACAGTGCAGTTGAGGTGTCAAAAACATGGAGAAAACTGCACAACAGCTACTCTCAAGACTGGCTTTGTAAGTACCTTCAGGAAATAGATCAGTTTGTGGAGAGACGCTTTCCCACACTGCCAGCAGAGGGACCACGAGGATCTCAGGTAGAGCAGATACAGGACTTTCTAAAGAGTGCACAGAGCATGATACGGAATGATGTGAGTCGATTAACACCTGTACTGAAAGATGCTGGCCTGCTAGTTCATCTGATAGACAGTTACAGCCGTCACCTCTTTACCAATCTGGACCTGCTCCTAAACAGAGATCTGTCTGTACAAGAGATCTTCTGCCTTCTACTGTGGGGAAAAGATGTTTTCTTCAGGTGAAAAAAATGATTGTTGTTTAACTTTTCTGTAAATGTACTTGTAATAAACAAATGAAGCATGAACTGTTGACAAATATATGAACTAATTTATGTTTCAGTCCAGACTCACAGCATTTCTTTAGAGTGGACGACCCTCTGCTGTTGACTGGATGGATTGAGAGAGCAAAACGGAAACTGCTGCCAAAACTGCAGGTCATGATATGCTCTATCTTTATTTGTATTCGTATTATCAATGTGTTAGGCTAAAAAAAAGAGCACCCAAAATAGCGAAATATTTAGGAATTATATAAAACGTATCGTTGCCTCACTTTAACTGCCACAGAACAAGATCTCCACCATTCTACAGAACATCCTGTGCTATGATGAGAAACAAGGACATAATGAAGACTCCATGGATGAAGAAACTTTCATCAGAGTTTACTTAGATGTCACTCAGGTAACAAAGTGCAATGGCCATTTTTTGCTTGGTTAAACAATGATTTGTAATCATTTTTAAATATGATGTATTACACACTTATTTTATGAGTTTTTTTCTTTTCAGTGTCTGAATGCTGTTATTCAAAGTTCTAAAAAATTTAGTCACACGCTGATGTGTACGACACAAATGCTCTGCCTTAAAGAGCTTCATCATTTTGTTCAGGGGTAAGTGTCTAAAATGTCTTCACATTATTAATACATTTATTTTTATGAATATTTTTTATTCTTTTCTTTATAAAAAATATACTAAATGAATATTAATATGAACTTTCACTTTAATTCCTATATGTTCTCCGAGGTATGTGTATGCAGAAAAAAAACACCTGGAAAAACAGAAAAACCTTAAGAAAAATTCTGTGCATCTGTTTCGGCTCATCAGCACCTCTAGGCAACTCAGGTGACTTCTACTTTCTAATGCTTTATGTTCGTACACAGGCAACCACAAAATTGTAATTCTGTCATAAATACAGTTTTATGCATATATTTATTTTGCTGTAGATTTTTTGCTCCTCGACTCAACAGTCCGGCTACAAACAACAGTGACGGCCTTTCAAACATCATCCTCATGTTAGAGGAGCTGGAGGATCATGCTCTGTCTATTGTACAGAAGATGATGAAACACTTAGCACAGGTAACTTAATTTCATCATCAGTTTATGTACGGATGGAAAGTTAAGGGATTTCCCAAATTCAAGGGAACGCCCCGGACATTAACAGAGATTAATATTAGCTGATCTGCCTATAAGGATTTTTAACAATTGATGGTAACATTTTAAGTAAGGTTCAGTTTATTTACATAGTAAATACAGGTATTAAGAAGTAACAATGAACAATACTTTTCAAACCTAGAGTGAAAATTATGAAAAAAAAAATTTATTGTTCATGATACATAATAAAGCCTCTATGACATAAACAATAAAGACACATTGTGTTTATACACTCTAGAGGGCAGAGTTTTGCAGTTGTGTCAGTTTGTTTTTGCAATTTATCAAAATTGAGAAAAAACCTGAAAATAACTATAGTTTGTACAAAATGCATTTCTAGACCTTTTTAAGGCGTTATTTCAAAGGAGAAGATGAGCAAATTCAAATGCTGACAGAGGCAATCCAAAAGCAGTTTGCATCTCTGCCTCAGACTGATGTGGGAAAAGAGATTCAGGAGGTTGGTGCTGTGCTCAAATTCCCAGAGAATTCTTCAAGAACAGAATTTAAGCTTTACATAATCTTTTACACTTATTCTCTGCTCCTCTGCCCCACTTTATTTTTGACAGATCTTCGTGAACGTAACCTATGACTGCGTTTCACACATGTATCTGGATTGCCTGGTGAAGAGCAAGTTCAGACAGCTTGAGAAGAGATGGGGAAATGTTGGAGAAAGGATGAGAGAAGACGCTCTCAGTTTGCACAACACACTGATTGAAATGGTAAAAAATATATAACATTCAATAAAATTACACTCATAAAAACAAAGGTTACAAAAGGAGATTTTCACATCGATGCCGTAGAAGAACCACTTTTGGCTCCCAAAAAAACGTTTATTATTATCCAATGTATCTGTTTTACAGAGTGGCAGTGATGACCAGAAGAATCATCTCCTTCAGAGAATGAGTGAAGTTTTGCTATGCAGTGATGTAGACGCACTGAAGATTACCTGTTGTCATTTGTTCAGAGATTTCCCTCAGGACAGGTAAACTTAAACAATAACACTTAACTTAGTACATGTAATTACAGGTGTGGAAATCTATGATTTATTAGTATTTGTGAGAGTAAATTTGTTTTCATCAGACAGTGAGGTAAAGTCTTCTTCTGTCTGTTTTGCAGTGAGCAGTATGTACCTGATCTGCTGTGCTGGAAGAGAGTGTTATCAAAGCGACAGGTGAGGGAAGTGCTGGATGTGAGCCGGGATCTCGGCCTCAATCCAAAGCCTAGCTGCTTCCCCTGTCAGCCTCTGAAGGGACTTTGCTGTTTTATGTGAATAACAAAATGAGTCAGAACTGTAAAACCTTTGGTTACAAGTTTAAGTCGATTGAATGACTGTTTTGTGACATTTGTTTACAAACGTTAGTTGTTTATACAGGTCTATATATATATTCATCAGATACAGTATTTGTTTGTACCTAATGACCTTTTGATTTCAGTTGGAAATATACTGTCTCTATCAGTCCACTGGAGCAAAATTAATTTCCCTTTTTGGTACTCTTTTTTATGATAATATTTTATTCATTTTGACTGCTACCGTTTACTTTGTAACAAAAGAGTATTGTAAATAAACTTAAGTTATTGTTATATTGTTTAATATGTATATTGGTAATTTTATTCTTATTTGAAAAAAGGACTCAGTGTTTCTTCTATAGCATGATTATTTTATCATACAAAAGTATAAGAAATAACTTGAAGTTTATAACAAGTGCCTTTGCTATCTCAATAAAGACATAAATGACTAGAGTATTGATGTTTGGTTCACTGTAAAAAAAACATAATTTGTTACCTGTCTGCCTTTAAAATTTTAAGTTCAGTCAACTCAAAAAAGTTTAGTCACCTTGAAATGTTAAGTGAAAACTTATATATTTGAGTTGATTCAACTTAAAATTTTAAGGCCAGCTTTAAACCCAGCTTTTAAGTTTAACAAACCAATTTTTTAGTTTAGTCAACTTAAATATCTGAGTTGTAACTTAGTACAACTTAACATTTCAGGTTGACTAAACATAAAATTTTAAGGCAGCAGGGTAACAAATTATTTTAGGCTGATTCAACAAATTGTGTTTTTTGTTTGTTTGTTCATTTGCTTGTTTTTTAGAGTGTTGTCTTCGATCTTCTGGAAGCACTGGATTTGAAATGCATTAGCATTGTGTGTCTGTAAGTGACAGTTTTTTTTTAAGCATAGGAAGCAGGAGGTAAAAATACATACACTACAACTACATCCTGTGTTCCTGTAGAGGATACAGCTTGTCGGGAAATTTTCATTAACACTCTTTCAGGAACTACACAAGCATTGTGACATCAGGTGTGTTTCCGAAGTGTAACTTGCACACTTCTTGAACCTATCACACCATATCCTGTTCCTAGACGTCTGTTACAGGCATTCCCATCACCACACAAAGCGGCAAAGAAACTATAAAGGTGTATTGGAATAATTTGATGCTGATAACAAGACACAGTTACCATAAATTTATGGTTTATTTTTCGTAATTCACATTACAGTGCCAAACTGGAGAGTAAAAACTGACAAATTCACAAAGAATTTCATTATGTACAAACAATTGCCAAATGCCTGAGCATGAGCAATTCTACAAAAGCAAGCAAATATACACAAGCATTGTTATGAGGTTCATTTGATCCTCACTATGGAAAAGAAGTTCAACTGAAGTGAGTCCTGCGTTTCACTTAACTGATCCTGGCTGCAAGTGACGCTCTCAAGGATATTTCTGAGTTCTGATGGAGAAAGATTTCCTTTGAGTTTCAGCCAAGCAGAAATGTGACCCTTACTGTAACAAGAACACACACATGAGAAAAGTGCAGCGGCCGTTTTTGCATAAATAATTGCACAGCTGAAACCACCATACCTGAGATCAGGGTAAAGCTTCATCAGAGTTACGAGCTCTAGCTTTATACTGTCTGGATCCTGTAGTTTTAGCAGACCCGCTAAATTGGGAAGAATGTCTTTCAACAAGTCCATGTTTGACCCCTGTGACAATGAATTAATGAAGATTTAATAATTATACAGTGCCTTACTATTAAAATTCTTCATTAAATTGGTTTCCTCAGAAATTATTTCTACAATTTTTACATATTAAACTGGGATAAAAGACAGTATGTGTACTTACAGCGTCAGTGAAGTATGTATGCATACGTTCGCTGTTTAAGCAGAGTGATGATGCTGCCATATGTTGCTGTGCTTTATCTGAAAGTTTGATCTTGTGCTTCATCATTTTCCGGACATATTCTGCTAGAAACTCCTTATGCATTCCACCCAGCAGCTCCTAGTCATCAAATCAATCAGTTAATCAATCTGAAATGGGCTAATTAATTACTCAGCAAATCTATAATTTTGTTTGACTTGTTTATACCTGGCAACATGTTTTATCCAAGTTGTTGAATTTCTGAATATGTCCATCCAGCTTTGCAAGCAGCTCTTCACATACACCATCACTGTTCTTGAGCCACTCGCTGGAACCCACCTTCCTGTACAAGTCCTGCAGGAACACATGCATGCATAACATTGTTATTTTATTGCATATAAACTCACGTGCAGGATCTGGTCATGATCTGGATCTGCTCAAGCAACCATTTATGGAGTCCTTGAACTAGGCAAGCAGTTCATAAAAGGTAATAGTTTGCTTTTTTTTTTTTTTTTTATCAACAATGGAAGAATTAGGACACGGCAGCCAACTGCTCACATGAGTGTGTTCACTGCCAAGATAAACACCACTGAGGGGTTTTGAAAACAATGAATATCTGTCGTGTTGGTGTAGAGTAGGATCTGCTTTATTTCTAGCCATGATTAAGTACAAGTGTGTTGATTAAGATAAGATTTTTATTGTTTTTTAAAGAAATCTCTTCTTCTCACCAAGCCTGTATTTATTTGATCCAAAGTACAAACAGTAAAATTTTGAACTATTTTTACTATTTAAAAGAACTGTTTTCTACTTGAATATATTTTAAAATGTAATTTATTCCTGTAATCATTACTCCAGTCACATGGTCCTTTCATTCTAATATTCTGATTTGCTGCTCATTTATTTTAAAGTAAATTTAAAGCATCCTTGCTAAATAAAAGTATTAATTTCAATAATTTCTTTCCCAAAAAAAGAAAAATATATACTGACTCCAAGCATTCGAATGGTACAGTGTATAATGTTACAAATGTTTTTTTTTTTTCAGATAAATGCTGATCTTTCCATCTTTATATTCATCAAAGAATCCTAAAAGAAAAATGTACTCAACTTTTTTAAATATTGATGATAATAATAATAGTAATACTACTACTACTACTACTACTACTACTACTACTACTACTACTACTAATGTTTGTTGAGCAGCAAATCAGCATATTAGAATGATTTCTGAAGGATAGTGTGACACTGAAGACTGGAGTAATGATGCTAATAATATAGCTTTGATCACCAGAATAAATTACATTTTAAAATATATTCAAATAGAAATCAGCTATTTTAAATATTAAAAATATTTCAGAATTGTACTGTTTTTGTTGTACTTTGGATCAAATAAATACACGCTCAGTGAGCAGAAAAGACTTCTTTATAAAAAATAATTTAAAAAATCTTACTGTTCAGAAACTTTTGACTGGTAGTGTATATACATATTTCCTACCATTAAAAAGTTTAAAAAAAAAAATCAAATAATATTTTTATTCAGCAAACATGAGTTAAATTTATTTCAAATAAATGCTGTTCTCTTCACAAAATAATCATGAAAACACAACTGTGCAACCCCAAACTTTTAAACAGAACTGTATATATGTTTATTTATTATAAACAAGACTAATAATAATAATACAATTTAAAAAAAAAAATAAAATAAATAAATTAAAGAAATGCAATTTTCTAGGAAAATGTCATGATTTCCTAAAAGTACCTTTGTTCTATAAAATGAATTTCATGAATTGTATTAATTTTATCACAGTTTTACTTTTTTTTTTTACTTTTATCACGCTAAGTGTGTTGTAGGATATACCACATCATAAAGTTGGACATCATCATTCACAACTCTCTTGAAACTCGTATGCTAAAGGTTTGATAGAACACTTGTAAACAACAACACATTTGATGTGTGAAAGAAACTAAGTTTTGTTTTTACCTTAAGTTCCTTAAGCATATTAGAAATGAAGTGACGATGGCTGCGTTCTATCATGGTAGCCAATAAAGAGAGACAATCAGTTTTGACATCTTCAGGAAACAGATGTGCTTTCTTTGTAACGTAGTCCCTGTGGGGAGAGATTAAAAAGAAAAAACACTTTCAACACAGTTCAAAATGGTTTGATATGATGTTTTAACTGAATAAAACTGACTGTTACCTGCACTGTATGAGGCATGAAAGGTTGACCATTAAAACGGCCTCAGTGTTGGTCTGCTTGCTTCTGATGACCTTCGCATGAAATGCTTTGTAACTGTAAGCATAGAAATGTAATTAATTACAGTATAATCAAAATTTAGAAGTACAAACTTGAAGCAAGAATGAAAAGGATGTTGTTAGTATTTTGAGAATTGAACAGACAGCATTAAATAGCTTCTAGTTACTCACTCTGTCAGAAATGTTTTCATCTGGCTTGTGATTCTCTGTGCTTTTGCCTCATCGCCTAGCACCTTCTGAGCAAACTCTACATGTTTATGAAAGCACTAGAAGAAGTGAGGAAAAAGAACAAAACGTTTTCCTCCAGAAATCTATTATTTGATGAAGGTAAACAACTGATTACTTTTCCTGTCTTTTCATTACCTGGATGACATCAATAGCCTGATCACAGCAGTACACCTGGTCTCTCATTTGTGGATGTTCTCCGTCCTTCCAGGCTGTTTCTTCTCTGTCCAAAATGTTGTGAAGGCACATGCTCACTTCCCTCTAGCAAACAACAATGCAAAAAAAATTAAAACTGGAAGTACATCTATGCCAAGATTGTACAGACAAAACATTGTTTTTTGAGGCTTTTTTTATGTGCTTGGTCTATTTTGCTTCCATAACATCTTATCTCAGACAGTATTCTGAAGATTTTTACAGAGGGTTTACACAAGGTTTTCACATTTGCCTCATGTGCATATATAAGCACATTACAGAAAACGTAACTGGGTAAGTGTCTTTTATTAAAAGCAGAGCCCTATTATAGCATTTAAAGGTATGATAAAGCATCAAACCTCCTCTGCGATCAAAAACTGCTGTTCCAGTGGTACAATCATGTCTTCAGGAAGCAGCGGATCAAACTTTGTGTGATCGATCACATCTTTTATCTTTATGCCATTTAGAATACTGCAAAAAAGAAAGACCGAATATTACTCTGAAAATCTGTTTCACCTCCCAGAGGAAAGAAAAATGACAATTTAAAGGGATAGTGCACCTGAAAATGACAGTGCTGTCATCATTTACACACCCTCATGTCATTCAAAACCTACTGTATTGACTGACTTCCTTCTGCTGAACATAAAAAGATGTTTTGAAGAATGTTTACACTGTTTTTGTGCACGTTCCAAAACAATACTAGGCCGCACCGACTTTCATTATATGCCCAAACGACATGACGGTGAGTAAATAATGACAGAATATTAATATTTGTTTGGGTGAAATATTCTTTCTATGTTTTAATATCTAATAACTCAATTTATAGACCAAATTATTTGTATGTCAATAATTATCTATTTGTTTACACTTCTACTGTAAAAAATAAAAAACACAATTTGTTGAGTCATCTTAAAATAATTTGTTACCCTGCTGCCTTAAAATTTTAAGTTCAGTCAACTAAAATAAGTTTATTCAACTTGAAATGTTAAGTTGTACTAAGTAAAAATATTTGTTACAAATACAGATATTTGTGTTTGCTAAACTTAAATTTGAAGTTGATTCAACTCAAATATCTAACTTGTCACTTATTATAATTTAACATTTCAAGTTGAATAATCTTTTTTTGAGTTGACTGAACATCCTGAAAATTTTAAGGCAGCCAGGTTACAAATTATTTTAAGTTGACTCAACAAATTGTTTTTTAGAGTAGAACTATAGTTCTAAGAGAAACATCTGATAAATAGTTGATATATAAATGAAATTTAACTGCAAAAAGGCTTCTATGCTTTACAAGAACAACTTCTGAGCAAAGAAATTTTCTTTTTGCATGCTGCAATTTCTTTAGCATGTTGTTCAGAATCTCAAAATAAAATAAAATAAAATAAAACAAAACAAAACAAAACAGGGCCATTGCATGTACATATTATGAGATAAAACATTATTGTGTCATCTGCGTCTCTTACTTGGGGTAATCCTGGTTCACCCACTGCAATAAAAGGACACAGTCCTCATCACACAGTGTGTACTCTGCGACTTCTCTCAGTCTTGCACTGAAGATTTTATGGTACAGTGTGGCATAAAACTGGCACACATTCTCCTGTTCTGGGTAGCAGCTGCTGACCCATGTCGCAACTTTCACCAGGTCTTCTTTCAGTCGTTTGGCTTTGCAAATGATCGATTGCTGCAAGGAGGAATGTATCTCTACTTTCGAGTCTAACTGTGCTTCTTCCATCCTCCTCTGAACAAGTCGCTCCAGCAGAGCCTCGTGGTTCTGTTTACACTTCCTCGGTCTCCACGGTGGGCGTTCCTTTTCTTGAAACCCTTCCCAGCGCTTGTCCTGCTCCTCCTCCTGCAGCATGGCTTGGACTGCTTCTTTTAGCACCTCCTGCTCCTCAGGACTCTGGCGGTCTAGGGAGTTTTCCAGGGTCCGCATCACCGACTCCAGCAAGTCTTCGTAGTCTTTTGCTAGCTGAGCCTCTGAATCTTCCTCTTCCTCCACCAGCTTCCTTTTGGATCCAATCCCATCCTTCTTCAACTCAAACAGACGGTTTTCTCGGGTAATTAGCTGTTTCCCTGCGTCCACAAAGTGGTGCGCTTGTAGATTCTCCTTAAAAGTGGGAACCTCTGTAGAAAACAGAAAAAGAGATGATTTCTTACTGTGCACAAGCAAGGTTGGCAAGAATAGTTGATTTTACTTAAACATAAATTAGGGCTGTCAAAAGATTAATCGCATACAAAATAAAAGTTTAAGTTTGTGTGTAGTTATATTATATATATACATATACAAACACATTCATGTATATATTTAAGAAATATCTACAAGTATATGTAGTTATCATAATTTTTATATAATTTATATTACATATATATAAATAAAAATATACATTAAATTGTGTGTATTTATATATACATATTAATTACACACAGTACACATATTAGGCAAACTCAAACTTTTATTTTGCATGCGATTATTCGTGATTAATCATTTGATAGCCCTAATATAAATTAATTTATAACAACAATAATATACATTCTTAATATTACATTTAAGATTTTAATTTATGTTGGATGAAATTTACATTTACTGCCAACTCCATAATAAAACACGGGAAAAAAACAATCTAACAAAAATATTTAAATAATATAATTTTTTTGTGCAATGTAGAATATTAATGCTACAAACTACAAACAAGACGACTCAAGACATAGGTCTACAAAGTAAGGATTTCAATACACAGTATTTTGAAATATGAACACTCCAAAACGTATTTCATAGATTAGGGGACACATATTCATATTTAAACAGGGTTAAAGGATATGAAATATGGTCATGCATTAATATAATACTAATAAACAATATACATGGTAATAAGCAACTAGCTAGAGGTTTCTATCATTTAAAACGTTACTAAGAGATCTAATAAGCATAAAAAAAACCCATAAATCTTCCTACCTGGAATAGGCTTTTTAGGATTCCATTTAAAAATGTTTAGCATTCCGAGCTTTTTTGTCATATCTTATCGGATGCGCAAAAAAGAAAACGCAGAATTTCAATTCGATCTTCTTTAGTACACTTAGAATTAAACGATCTGTGGAAATAACGGACTCATTTTTATAGGCTTTGTGTGTAGTTGGGCGGAGCATCTCTGGCAACCTCGGAGTTCATCTCTTACAGCGCTGTCCTGCGCATCTATCACACTTCACAGATCTGGAAAGGGCAAGGCAAGTTTAAATATAGCAGTAAGAAATATAAACAGACATGAGATAAGAAATAAACACAGACATTAGAGGAGGAAGAATCTTAAAGTAGACTAGTGACTCCATGAACGTCTTGTTTTTCTTGTTTATTTAGGTTCACGATTGTTTTGAATAATTTTAATGTTAGTTTGCACTAGACTATTAAAGCGGCTAACAACGTAAAGTTGACTAGGACTATACATAACCTATATCCTCTTACATTTATGGCAAAATGGCATCTGTGGCTGCTAGAAATGTACTGTGAATGAATAAATGACATTGTGATATTGTATTAAGAATGGGTATTGATGCCTGCTGCGATATTACAACTTATAACCTTACATGTCAACAATAAGCTACTTGAATGAGCAAAAGATATTTATCTAAACATTTAGGAAAATCATCAAACTGCAGGTAAATTTCACAGTTAATTCCAAAGAGACAGTAAATAACACTGAAATAAACATGAAATTTCTAAAGAAAAAACTTAAAATAGTATTTATCTTGTAAAATATACTCCAATAATCTTTGTTTTAATTACACCTTCAATTTTTTTTACAGCCACATGATGAATCAGAGTTTATTGTTAGTGAACTGTCAATAAAAATAGACAATAAACATTACATAAAATGTAACACATGTTATGTGATGATAAAAATGAGAATAAACAAAGACTTTTCACATAAAATGTAATCATATGTGATGTTTCATGCAGGGACTTTATGGAGCCTACAACCACATTTCCTTTAAATATATAATGCAACTTCTATCTTTCTGCTTTCTCTTTTACTTTTATTCCAGGTTATTCCATTGCAGTACTGAAAGTACCGTTGATTATGATATTTGCTTGTGATGTTCCTCATTTGTAAGGATAAAAGTGCCTGCTAAATGTATATGTCCAACTATACTACACTTCTTATAATGTAAATCCAACAGGGATTTGATGGTGGACAGGATTACTGTCAACTGTGTTTTCATGTAGCTCTAAAACATTATCTTATGGTAGTACACTACCAGTCAAAAGTTTCTGAACAGTAAGATTTTTAATGATTTTTGAAGAAGTCTCTTCTGCTCATGAAGTCTGGATTTATTCGACCCAAAGTGACTGGAGTAATGATGCTGAAAATTTAGCTTTGGTGACGGGAATAAATTACATTTTAAAAAAATATTCAAATAGAAAACAGTTATTTTAAATAGTAAAAATATTTCAGAATATTACTGTTTTTGCCATACTTTGGATCAAATAAATGCATGTTTGGTGAGCAGAAAAGACTTCTTTAAAAACATAAAAAATCTGTTCAAAAACTTTTGACTGGTTTAGCGAGTGCCATACTCTAAACACATCCACACATTTTCCTTTATCTGTAAAATCCACAGGATGTCCTTATCCTGCCATGTCCCTCTAATTATTAGGAATATCCTGAGTGGTACTGGAAGTCTAGAGCCCTGCTTTATTGGAAAATCCCAATGAAGGGAAAGTACACTCCTTTTTGACACCATTTACTTGTCTTAGCAAAAACAATGAGTAATTTAAAAAAAAAACAATAACAGTCCATTATCCAGTATTGGGAAACATGTAAGGGAGGACTGGGGTGAGTGCGTTGAAGCTGAGCAGGGGGATTAGCCATTATATGCTGTATTTCAAAAGTCCAAATGCCTGTTCATTACTAATGTTTTCTGCTGATATGAGTGTTTCTAAATCTTTCATACTCACATGCATCAGGCAATATGTGTGTTGCAAAAGCTTTTTGTATGACGGAGGAACCACTTTTATGAATTGCGTGAACTTTTCTGTGAGCATTTCTGAAACAGATGATCCTGAATGTGTTTCAGCTGGTGTGTGACTGGAAGGGGCCGGTCTTTGATAAGGTAGCAAGTTTACGGGTCTGTACACAATCCAAAAAATGGACAATAAAAGCTGCTGATAAAATGTGTTTGATCAATGATTACTTGAAGCAATTACAAAAAAATAGGTTACAAAAAATTAATTAGATTCCATTAAGTCAATGACAAGAGGTAAAAGGACAGAGTTTATAAGTGACTGAGTAACAAGATGTTCTTAACCGCAATGATGACGATCGAGTTAAAAATACACAGACAGATGTCTTGCTTACAGGTGTTTTAACCTCAGCATGTACTATGCAAAGTCAGTGGTCAGAGCTGAGAATTTTACTTGAGTTTCCCTTTTAGATTTTATTTAGTAATGTATGCTTTAATTAAAGCTTTAGTTTTTCATCTGACACATTGATTTTAATTTAGCTTTATTTTAATTAACATGTAATAGTTTTAGTTTTCTTCTGACTATAATAAAGTCATCATTGTTATTAGGATATGTCCCAAAAAACTGAAAAGTCTGTAATATACTTTGGTAAAAAATTCTCAATTGTTGTGTAAAACAAACACCCTTTTTACCTTGTCAAAATGAGCTCTGTAAAAATCATCCCATTCTGAGGGATTGTTCCTTTGAATGCAAATGAGCTCTGCTCACCCCGCCCCTCTCTTCTCTCTGTGGAGTGACGGGCTGCTCTGAGAGATTGTTTACTTTAGCCACATTTAGCACGTTTAGCTGCAAAACTTGCTAACTAGTACGTTATTAGGAGAGGTGATTACAGAGATTCATAAAAAAACCCTCATACTCATTTCTTCTGCTGTAGGTGAAGCTGGACCACGAGTAATTTGCGCGAACAAAGATGCATTTATGTAGATCAGGAGGCGCGTTCCCTTCACAAACAAATGTAATCTACTGCATCATCAGCAGCTAAAATGTCGGGAGTAAATGACGACCACTATGTTCATTATTACATCCAGCAACACAGCCCCTCAATCGCTCAATTGGAGATATTCTTGTCTAACTTACATCCCTGCTCCGGCATCGAAACAATGGAGGTCGGACTGTTACAGCTGATCTGAGGTAAGACGCTCATGTCAATCAACTATCGTGGGAGCGGCCTCTGAGAATGGCTCGATTTGAAAAAGGGGATATTATTTTTACAGATTAATTAAAAACCACTGCATGGATTTTTATCATTATAGGGTAGATTTGTACATACACTGCCAACACACATTAATGTTCAAACAACATGAAAAAGTGAACTTTGGATCCGATGACCCCTTTAAGCCTCTCATTAAAAGACCACAACTTGACCCATTAGAATTAGTTAATTACAGACCAATTTCAAATCTCCCTTTTCTGTCAAAGATACTTGAAAACATAGTATCCTCACACTTTTGATCCTTCTTAGAGAAAAATGGTATCTGTGAGGATTTCTAGTCAGGATTTAGACCATATCAAAGTACTGAGACTGCTCTCATCAGTGTTACTAATGACCTGCTCTTATAATTCGATCATGGTTTAATCTTTCCATTAGTGCTACTAGATCTTAGCACTGCATTCGACACTATCGACCACAACATTCTTTTGAATAGACTAAAATTATGTTGCCATTAGTGAAAGTGCATTGACATGATTCGAATTGTACTTATCTAACCACCATCAATTCACAAGCGCAGTATGGAGTACCTCAAGGCTCAGTACTAAGACTGCTGTTTTTCACACTTTACATGTTACCCTTGGGAGATATCATCAGGAAACATGGTGGTAGCTTTCACTGTTATGCAAAGGATACTCAGCTATTTCCTTGTGGCCCGGCGAAACATACCAATATGCAAAACGGAATGCATAACTGATAAAAAAACTGGATGATGAGTAATTTCTTACTGCTAAATTCTGAAAAAAACAAAACAAAACAGAGGTGTTAATTATTGGACCAAAAACCCCGCATCTAATGACCTAGAACACTGTCTAACACTCGATGGCTGCTCTGTTAATTCTTCGTCATTAGTTAGAAACCTAAGTTGTGCTGTCTGATAGCAATCTTTCCTGACTTACCTGATTTTTTTCACATGCTTGCAGAAAAAGCCTTACCAAAACAAAGTTACTGGGTTGTCCATTTTCACATATCCTGGGTTAGCAGATGCACTGGGGACCTGATTATAGCACTTAAATGTGTAAAAAGTCAGATTTTCATGACATGTAATCTTTAATGACACTGAACACACTACTGTGAATGGCACAGAGTGAACTTGCAATCCATCTGTCATTCCTGGTATACTTCGACACTTCACATTCATGTTTTGGCATAAAATTAAGCATTTTTTTGCATCATGTTTTATACCAGATATTGATGAGTGTACAAAAAGCACTCATTATGACTCATGAATCATACAAAAAGTCAATCATAAACACAACAGCACAACACTGATTGACATATATATATATATATATATATATACATATATATATACACTACCGTTCAAAAGTTTGGGGTCAGTACATTTTTATTGTTTCTTTTTTTTTTTAAAGAAATTAATATTTTTATTCACCAAGGATGTATTAAGTTAATAATTAAAAGTTTATTAAAAGTTAATAATAAATAATTTACATTTTTATAAAATATTTATATTTTGAATAAACACTGTACTTTTTAAACTTGTTATTCATGAAAGAATCCTGAAAAAAAAATCACAGGTTCCAAAAAATATTTGGCAGCACAACTGTTGATATTATCCAACATTGATCATTCTAATAATAAATCTGCATATTAGAATGATTTCTGAAGGATCATGTGACACTTAAGACTGGAGTAACAGCTGATAAAAATTCAGCATTTCATCACAGGAATAAATTCTATTTTAAAGTATGTTAAAATAAAAAAACATTATTTTATATTGTAAAAACATTTTGCAATATTACTGCTTTTTTTCTATATTTTTAATCAAATAAATGCAGCCTTGATGAGCATAAGAGACTTCTTTAAAGACTATTACAAGTCTTACTGACACCAAACTTTTGAACGGTAGCGTATATATAAATATATATATATATATATATATTTTATGCTTTTATGCTTTTTTTAATGAGTTGATTTATGTTTCTATGACATTATTTAGATTTTAGCTTATAATAGGCAGTGTATACATTTAAAAAATATATAATGCATTTATTAATTTCATACATTTTGTGTTTCCCATCTATATCTTATGGAGAAAAAGGGAAGCAAATTGAGGAACATGATTTCTCAAAATTTTGTAAAGCCACAACATTTTAATTCGGGCATGTGAACGCGGTCTTGTGCAAGCTGTCATTTGACACCTCACATTAGTGTTACTTACTTTAGCCCTTGCTATGTACACAAATCTGACAAACCAGCAACAATGATTGGTAGTATTCAACAGAAGAAGAAAATAACATTTGGTCATTGAGTATTTAATTATTTATTCACCCTCATGTCATTCCAAGCCTACATGAATTGTAAAGTGAAAGTGGATGTGGATGACTGGGTACAGCTGTTGGTATCATTCACTTTCATGCTGCTGAAATGAGATCTGTGGATATTCTGCTATATCATTCATAGAAGCCTGAACAACAGTTCAAAACACCCTCTCTTTTTCCACGGGGTGGAAAAAAACCTATATCACTATGATTTAAAACCTGATGGTTGTGCAACTGCCTGGAAAAAAAAAACAAAAAAAAACATGTTACACAAGACTGTGTTTTTTTACCCCACTGTATGTCTCAAACACTTTGATATATATTTATAGTATTTATAAATTATAGTTAAATAAAAGCAGATATGAAATACTTCAGTTTAAATTTCTAAACTGTATAAATTAATGTCAATACACAGAATGCTGGTGACAAACTACTTCAGTCATGAATGGGATGTAACACTAATAGAAAATATTTTGGATATTTATGAACATTTTACACTTTACACCCAATGTGTAAACACATAGGACACAATTTTTTATTCAAAAGAGATTGGAAACAAATATATAAATACATAAAATGTTTCTGAGTGTCTATTTACACTAAGTGCAAATAGCCTGCCTTGTTGGCAGAGACTATTTACACTACCTCCACCCACAAACATGTGATTAGGCTACACTGTAAAAAACAATTTGTTGAGTCAACTTAAAATAATTTGTAACCTGGCTGCCTTAAAATTTTAAGTTCAGTCAACTCAAAAAAAAAGTTTATTCAACTTGAAATGTTAAATTATACTAAGTGACAACTTAGATATTTGAGTTGAATCAACTTAAAATTTTAAGGCAGCTGGGTTACTTACCCATCTGTTAAGTTTAGCAAACACAAATATTTAAGTTGTTACTTAGTACAACTTAACATTTCAAGTTGACTAAACTTATTTTAGTTAACTGAACTTAAATTTTTAAGGCAGCAGGGTAACAAATTGTTTTAAGCTGACTCAACAAATTGTGTTTTTTATTTTTTTACAGTGAGTCAACACTATAAAAGACAACAGCCTAACAATGGCTCCGGTGGTACAGATAATAAAATCCATGTTATAATCATTTTTGACGCGATAGACCCGAGTTCGAATCCGCCTTTTGCCAATATTTTTTTCTCCCTTTTCAAATCTCATATCACATCGGAAAAAAAATTATTTTCAATGAAAATGAAGAAAAAATACAGAGTTGGGTAGGGTTAGGGTAGATGTAGGGAGGGCTTTATTTTCCCAATAAGGTGGCATCCATTTAATAATTTGAATTAAAATTATAATTTACACTCAATACGTTTTTATTGCACACTGTTTTATAATGTACTAGGCCTACAATGCTGAAGTGCAGATAATAGCCACTATTTGCAATAAGTAGTATAAATAGAAGAAAATACTGCTATATTTTAACATAGTATAAATAGAATCCATTGCACTTGTAAATATCAAATGCTATTTGATAGTGTAAATAGCCTATCACTATTTACACTTGCTAGCAAATAGATGCTGTCTAAAAGTTTTTGTTTATTCATTTTAGCTACACATATAGCCGTTTAATGCATAAATAAACTAACAAACTGTGGATTTTTGTATGTTAAAGCTGAAATACCAAGTTTCACTTTTTTACCTCAAAAATAGGTTTGGTCTAGTAAATCCTTACTTTTACACAAAATGGCACAGAAGAGACTGTGCAGGAAAAAATTAGGTTTAGTTTTACTTTTTCAGCTTTAATATTATTATTATTTGCTTTTTATGATACATGCAAACATTTAACACTGCATTATTGTTTTTTTTTTTTTTTTTTTTTTGACAAAACTAGTTTGTGGTAGTGATGGGAAGTTCGGATCATTTTACCGACTTGGGCCTTTGGTTCAGCAAAATGAACAAATCTTTTTTCGAGTCATTTAGTTCATTTTAGCAAAATATAATTAAAATGTTACGTGTTACCTCCCTAACACATCTACTGCTTACACAAATGTTAATCACACTACAAACAAGACAAAACTATAATGCTATAAGAAACAGAAAAGATTAATTCATTTTTTTACCTGGGTCTTTAGTCTATGATTAGCTCACCTCACCTCCTATTTGACAAATTTTCGGGTTTGAGTTATTGAATCATGTGACAGCCCTATAAGCAATGCAGTCTGAGCCGGAAAGAGAATTGATTAGTTCATCTCTCGGATCTTCGGGTTTGAGTCGTTCGTTCATCACGTGACAGCCCCATAAGACTCGAAACAGGTGAACTAATTCCAGTACAAAACCTAATAGGATGTTACGTATGCGTGACTGAACAAATCACTCCCCCGAGACAAGTCACATTAATGATTCATTCAAAATGAATGAATCGTTCAAGAACAACCCATCACTAGTTTGTGGTTGTGGCTCAGCATGTATTTGTATACACCAAAGCAATTATTCCTGAAAAACCACATGTCATTTATCTCTTCTTCATTTTTCTTTTGTATACTCCCTCAAGAAGAGGTGCATGCCATGCTCAGGACTCTTTTGTTAAAGAAAGGCCTAAACTACATCACATTACACATCTTACACAGAGAAAAAACAGACTATGTTGATTCCTTAAAATGGACTTTGTAACACTGGGGAAGGAAAATGTGCATTTTCATCCATGTTGTTGATCTTGCTATGTTCGTAGTTATTTTTATTGTTAATGCACTCTCCTGTGCATAAAATCTCCTGAGATATAATATCTTGGTCAGTAATTTTCTCTGAAGACTAACGCATTTAAATGACATAAACAACTGTTGCACTGTGCTGACTGCTGTGTTTGGGTTTTAGTGATGAAATGACATGTGACCTAGATTCAGGGGCTTTCCCTGTCAGCTGTAGGCCTTCCCTCTAGTCCTTATCTTATTCCTTTGAATCATGTGATTTCTATGTTGTACTGTCTATATAGTAATATTCCACAAGTTAAATACAATTAAACTTAAAGTTAAATAACCTTAAAATACATCACAGCATTTAGTCCATGTAAATAATGTGTGCTGTTGTGTGTGAAATTAACAAGCGTGCCCTTTGAATGCTGTTGATTGCAGATCGTATCACTGTGTAAACACTGTAATCTGTGAGCCTCTGGGTTCATTTTTCTGTAGGGCACGTGAGCTGACTGTAAATTATTTACTCCATTCTCATGTGTAATAAAACTTTTTGCATTTAAAGGCCATTTAATTCATTAACCATTGCTGTCAGATGTTTGAATGAGTTTACTAAACAGCTGTTTTGCTTTAAATGTTAGCAACAGAAAGAGAAACTGATTTAAGTGTTTGCTGAAAATAGAACTACAATGAAATGACACATTATCCTCTGGCAACTACATTTACGGACTCAGTTCGTAGACAGAAGCCATTAGAGGCCAAAGCCATTTAAGAAAGGAAGTGAAGGGACTTTCTTTTTCAGCTGAAAGAGGGGTTTATTGATCTCTCCATCTAGCAGTCCATTTTCATGTGTGAGCTGTAGAGTCCCTCACTCTCTCATTTTCTCCTTTCTTTCCACATATCCTCATTTTTCAAATCAATAAAAAAAAATCTGTTGTTTGATGACTGACTTTTGCAGTTATTTAAAACCTCTAACCACAAATGTCATGTGGTAAGTGCATGTGTTCAAACTCCTTGAGCCATGATGCTTATCTGGACAGTGCAAGTTCCAATCTGGCTGTGACCTTCGTCATTTACTCTTTCGGACACGCTGCTTCAAACACAATGATTTCTTGTCATTTCTGTACATTTTTCTGCTGTAGTAAAGACATAGTAAAGACATATTTTCATGTGGTTCCTTATTTCATGACCTTAAAAAACACTATGGCATGTATACATTTTGACATTTGAATCACATAACCAGCCGTATGGCGTTTTCTAACGCAGCCAAGTAAACTTGATCGGTAGTTCACCTGGTACAGCATTGCGCTTGCTATCCACCTTTTTTCTCCTTTAAAAGTGGGCACGGCCATTTGTAAACTTTATGGGTCTGGCTTCCAGTCTCATCTGCGTCCAGCGACTTTTAGCTGCACAAAACAGCACATTTTGCTGCTCGATACTGCAAATTGGTGTCTTATTTTAATGTATTATATACATTATTTTAATTATAAGCACTCTGGTTTGCTGTACAAACAGTTTTCCGTTTACTGCACACTGATATTCTTCTACTTATTTTCCTATAGCGGCTAATAAACCGAAAGTCTCACCCATAGCGTACGGCTGCGCTAAAGGAGAAGTCCACTTCCAGAACAACAATTCGCAAATAATTTACTCACCCCCTTGTCATCTAAGATGTTCATGTCTTTCTGTCTTCAGTTGTAAAGAAATTATGTTTTTTGAGAAAAGCATTTCAGGATTTTTCTTCATATAATGGACTTGTTTGGTGCGCTGATTTTGAACTTCCAAAATGTAGTTTAAATGCAGCTTCTAAGGGCTCTAAACAATCCCAGCCAAGGAAGAAGGGTCTTGTCTAGCGAAATGATCTTTTTTTTTTCAGAAAAAAAAATTGTATACTTTTTAAGCACAAAAGCTTGTGTAGCACAGGTTCTGGGATGCATGTTCATGACTGTATGTACTATTGCATCATGTAGAAAGGTCACGCCGAACATAGGCAGAACCACAGACCCAGTGTTTACAAAGCGAACGTGCAAAGACTAAGAAAGTGCAAGTAAGTCAAACGCTGTTCACAAACAAAAAGGTACAACGATGTCGGACAATTCTGAAGTTGTAGGAGAAAATAAGATGAAGTTTTTTGCCATTCTCTAGCTTTTTGAGCTAGAGTACACAGACTATGAACGTGATTCGTCGTAGTGATGGGAAGTTCGGATCATTTTACCGACTCAGACCTTTGAGTCTCGTTCAGTAAAAGGAACGTATCTTTTTTCGAGTCATTTTGATAATTTTAGCAAAATATAATTCAAATGTTACGTGTTACTTCCTTAACACATCTACTGCTTACACAAACGTTGATCACACTACAAACAAGACAAAACTATAATGCTATAAAAATCAGAAAAGATTAATTCATTGTTTACCTGGGTCTTTAGTCTGTGATTAGCTCACCTCAACTCTTATCTGACAAGTTTTCGGGTTTGAGTCGTTCGTTCATCACGGGACAGCCCCATAAGCTCAACCAATGCAGTGTGAGCCGGAAAAATAATTGATTAGTTCATCTCTCGTCTTCCAGTTCAAGTCGACTCGAAAAACCCGAAGACTAGAAACAGGTAAACTAATACCAGTACAGAACCAGCACAGTACAGAGACGACTCGGGTCACATTAAAGATTCGTTCAAAAAAAGAACAACCCATCACTAATTCGTAGCATCATGAACGCGCATCCCAGAACCTGTGCTACACGAGCTTTCGTGCTTAAAAAAGTATACACTCTTTTTTTTTTCGAAAAAAATGACTGATCGTTTTACTAGATAACACCCTTCTTCCTCGGCTGGGATAATTTAGAGCCCTTTGAAGCTGCGTTTAAACTACATTTTGGAAGTTCAAACTCGGGGCACCATAGCAGTCCATGATATGGAGAAAAATCCTGAAATGCTTTCCTCAAAAAATAATTTCTTTTTGATTTCTGTACGAGCCCTGGAAAACACAAGCCATAAAACTCAATAAAATAGCTCAAAGCCTTGTGAAAGCAACCTAAAATGGCATGATTGCTTTAGCAAATGCGTGTTTAACTTATGTTTGCATTTGCTCACACTATCCGTTAGGTTTAGTGTAGGGTTTAATGTGGGTGGTACACACAAACGCCATAAAGCATTAACGTTTTATCGCCACCTAGTGAACATTTCATTTCCGTACTGCCATGATACGTACAGCAGCCAACATGATAAAAACATCCCCACATTTGCGTTTAACTTTTTGGGAGAAAAATGAACACGCTATATTTCACCAGATACTAAACTTCTCACTCTGAATGAAAGGTGATACAAGCAAGGTAATATGATTTTGCAAAGACAGCGACATTGTTTTTCTCATTAAACATTAGACCTTGCTTATAGCGCCACATGAAAGTGCAGCAAAATGTACCTGGAGCAATGTATTTCAGGTTTTGCAGAAATGTAGGTTATTTCCAATCAGTCTGTTTTGAAGAGTGTTTGTTTCCATTTCTGGACAGAATAATAATGGGTCTGTTTGCTCAGTCATTCAGTATAAAAGTGACGCAACAATTTGTTCATTTTTTAAATCGTTCGTAACTATTGAAATCAATTCTTGAATCAGGGAAAGGTCAAGCAATTTACAAAAAGTCTTTTGAAAGACTAAACAGCTGGTTTCAAAACACTTGAAGCTGATCCAGGCCAGGCCAAATAATCTGGACAGGTTCAGTCTTACAGTATGAGAAGCGCTCCAGGAAACATCCGTGGATTACAGGAAAGGTTTGCATGAGTCAGTGCTAATGAGTCATGAGTCAGCTATCCTGGAAAAAAGGCAGGAAGGAAGATCAGGTTCATGCAGTGTTTGGTTAAATGCATATGGTTTGTGTGGGTTTTTACTTGTACGGGTCACCAGCTTCTGGGTAAACTCTGATCTCTGTTCTTCTGCCTGTAAGTGAAGCGGGATCAGCTCTTATAGGAAATCCTCTTCCAGAAGAACAGCTCTTTGATCTCCCATCTTCATCTCTGGATATATTTCCTGTTAGCTTCCTACTACAAAAATAGTTTTGGACTAATCATAAACAGAATTGCTATAATAACTACAGCCATAACAATAATATTTGCAATTTGTCATCTTCAGCTGTTGCCAACTCAATACTGTTACATCATCATCGCTGTTACATAAACATATGTGACCCTGGACCACAAAATCAGCAGACGTATATTTGTAGCAATAGCCAACAATACATTGTATGGGTCAAATTTATTGTTTTTTTTTTTTTTTTTTGCCAAAAATCATTAAAATATTGAAGATATTTTGTAAATTTCCTACTGTAAATATATCAAAACTTAATTTTTAATTAATAATATGAATTGCTAAGAACTTAATTTGGACAACTTTAAAAGTGATTTTCTCAATATTTTGATTTTTTTTTTTTTTTTTTTTTTTTTTTTTTTTTTTTTTGCACCCTCAGATTCTGGATTTTCAAAAAGTTTTAATCTCAGCCAAATATTGTCATATCCTATTAAACCATACATCAGTGGAAAGCTTATTTCAATTTATACATCAATTAAATTTAAAAAATGGACCCATGACTGGTTTTCACTTTATTATACATCACAGCAATATGATGTGTTTAATAATAATGTTTACATTTTCAACAAAACTGCAGCACCCATCACATAAGACTTATGGAGGACTGAAATAATATTTGATCAATATGCCGAATGGAAGCATACATTATGATGCCGGATTTTGTTGAGTGTTCATTTTGAAACTTAAAACCATAAAAATATTGTGTAATCACTAACCCAACAAAATATAACCAGTAATTTTGAAAGCAGAAGTTCTTTCCACGAACGTTTAGAAAGTTGTCAAGATCATGTAAGATAATGCAACTTAATCCATACAAGATGTCTGTTAATTTTATGGTAGAATAAATAATACACATATTTTACAATTGAAAAAAAGAAAAAAAAACTTGATCCACTAATGACCTGATTTAAGATTTGTTAATCTAATGTCTCAATGTACTGAAATAAAGCAGAAAACAGGGAAGTGAAGCTCTTACCTGAAACATATTTGGTGAGTGTCTTCAAACACTGTGAACGAAATGCATAAATCTACCTTTATTATAGTTGACTCTTGTTATTACGTTAAAATGTGTTGTATATTAAAATGATAATACATTCAAAGAAATAAAATAAGCAAGTGGGAAATAAGGAAAGTGAGAAAGTGAAATAAGGAAATAAAGAATAGTACTAGTTCATGATTTAACCGCAAAAATGTTATTTTTCCCAAAGGCATGCATAATTCCTATAAAACCTATGGGGAAATACTCACAAGGGGAGGCATTTATGTTTTTACAGACGTCATGACTGATATTTCTCATTAATGTAATTTACCTTCAAAAAAAAATTACCCATTATAAAATTCACTGAATGATCCCTCACTATTAAGGATAAAACAGTAAAAGGTAAAATAGTTATCTATCTGAAAGTTTATCTATTTTATTTTATTTTACTTTGCTCCTCTACAGGAAGATGCTGGAAAGATGCTAAGATGTTACATGCACCTTTCCTTCAGTGACATTTGTATTTGACCCTAGTCAGTTTGTTATTATTGACAGGTGCCATGGCAGTAATCTGGCATATACTGTAAATGGATAAAGACAAGAGGCCTGCTGCACATTAAAAGAAGCAGCAGCTTGACTAGACACCACATGAACCATGGAGGTTACGACTTCACCATGAGAGAAGAAATTAGTGCATTGAGGGTCAAATTCCCTGCCAAGGATTCCTTTAGTGGTTTTTTTTAAATTAGACGTAGGCGAGCCAGTCACCTAAATGTCATGTGACTAAGCCACAAGAAAATCCCTTCCCTGGACTATCCTGAGCTATGAAATCAAAACAACAGATAGGAGTCTTAAAACTAGGCACGAGCAAAAAATCTACTATAATAGAATGAAATATTAGCCTATAACAATATATGCATTTCAAAAAATCTGAATGTCTGCTTTTGAAAGACTGATGTTTGGTAGAATCAGAGTGTGTAGTTACCACATCTGCTAGCAGGGGGAACTGCGCTAACCAGCCACACACTGACCGCTTGGTGTTTTTATGCATTTCATCATTTGGTTATTTCTGTTGTTTCATCATTGTGTTATGTTCTTGGGGTCACTGTATGGCTCTGTGGAGTTATTTTTGCCTACATGGCATCAGACTGTTTTGTCTCTTATCGGGTGTGTTTTCCTTTTAGGAGTGCAGAGATTATATTCATCAAATGTTTAGACTGTGGTTAAGCAGCTAAAACGATGATAGAACTAAATTATGCCCTGCTGGATTTCAATCCATCACCGAATGGGTGTGGAGCTGATTTATAACAAAATAAAGATAAGCTTCAAAAATTTGTCATTTGCTTCTAAATTGCAGGAAGTTGTCATGATTTAAAGCTTTGGTGGTGATTTAGGAGCGTAATGGCTTTGACTCATGGCTACCTGTGAGGATCTGATAAAAAACCTTCAGCAACAATGAAGCTAATAAGGAATTTATGCTTAACTAGTGAAAAACATTTGTGATGAAAGAGGAAGTGAGGAGGATGTGGATAACACTTAACTAAACATATGATGGAAATTTTCCAGCCATTTTAAAGTGAACTGATTCCTTAACCCCATGGCAAAGCTTTTGGAACGGTGTTCTTAGTTATAGCTGTCCACATTATTCCTGTGCCCCATGACGCTTTGGGCAAATTATAAGTAACTTTTGTTAAACTGTAAACAGTCAGCAAGTGCATATATGCAATAATAAGCATTATTAGAAACTGGGTTCAATCAGGTAACATGATTCTACCCACCTTTCAGCCAACATTAAAAGGAAATTAAACAAATGTCTGCAACAGACCATGAATAATCCCAAAGTTTCAATGATTTCCACAGAAATATTACAGACGTTTTTAATATAAATGCATTAAACAGTTGTGTAGCCCATATGCTTTTAAAGAAGTTCACTTCCAGAACAAAAAAAAATTACAGATAATGTACTCACCCCTGTCACGGTTGGGTGTGTCAAGGAAACGCACAAAGACGAGATTAACACGAACAGGAATCTTTAATCAAATCCAAACTGGTAATTCCAACAAGGGCAGGAGCACACACACACACACAACCAAAATAACCTTGAGATCAGACACGGAACTAGAACTGAGAACAACTTATAAAGGGTGGTAAATCAGACACAGACAGGTGAAGCAAATTAACTAATTGGGACACAACAAGGGCAGGAAGAACCAAATATGGGCACAACAGGGAAAAACCAACAAACAGTCCAAAGGGTGTTACATCACTCCCCCCTCCCGGAAGGCACGACCTCGCGCTGTGGGAGGAGCCCAATGGAGCCGGTGGGATGGAGCGACGAGGCAGAGCCGGAGGAGCGAAGTCCTGAGGCGAAGGCGGGACAACGACCGACCAAGGTGGAGCCGGAGGGACGAGGGAGCCCGGTGGAGCTGGTGGGCCGACGGTGGAGATGAGGGAGCTGAGAGCCGGGGTGGAGCCGCTGGGTCGGAGGACCGAGGCGGAGTCTGGGACTCAGAGGCCGGAGGTGGAGATGAGGGATCCTCCAACCACGACACCGATGGGGACTGGCAGACCTGCAGCGAGCCCACTGCACTGATGGTGGGCTGAGGGTGAGCAGATGGGCTACCAGGAGACAGCAGTGGCGGGACTGAGGCCGCAAAAACAATAGACGGAGATGACAGAGGGAGGGTGGGAAATCCAGGCAGTCAGGTAATTTTGATGGTGGAAGAAGAGCGGGGATGTCTTCATCTACATCTTCAAAGAAATTATTCAAATCTTGTTTCAGAACAATTAGTCCCAGATCCAGGCATTGCTCACCCTCAGCGGTGGTGCAGTGGGCGGTGCTGTCCTCAGCACCCTCACGCCCATCTGGAACGTCCACCGTCGCAGGCTCTGTGGCCGGCTCTCGCACCTGGTCAGACAGGAGAGGCTCTGGCTCCTGGGCGATCCGCAGCTCTGTCGCTCCACATGGCGATGACTCGGTCACGCTGGGCTCTGGCGCTCCGTCCACGGTGGGCTCGGGCTCATGCTCCGTGAAATGGGGTGATGGTTGGCTGGGCTCTGGAGTGGGGCTGGTGTCGTCCTCCATGGTCCACGAAGATCTGCTGAACACCAGCACCCACTCAACATAGGTGGCGAGGCTCTCTCGAGGACCATCCCCGGACAGCTGAGCTTGTGTGGTCGGGTTTAGTCCAGTTCGATAGAATGAGCAAAGGCTACTGACCGGGTAGTGCGTCATGGGGGCGAGGAACAAAGTCTTTAGTGTGGTCCTCGAGAGAGCAATTCCCCTGCTCCAGGAGAAGGAGGCGGAAGGCAGGGTGATCCATGATGGAAAAACAGAAAATAAAACACTGAATAAAAAACGAAAAGAAAATGTGGGGAAAACGCCGCTTAACTTTTGTAGGTCCAATCTTCTGTCACGGTTGGGTGTGGCAAGGAAACGCACGAAGACGAGATTAACACGAACAGGAATCTTTAATCAAATCCAAACTGGTAATTCCAACAAGGGCAGGAGCGCACACACAACCAAAATAACCTTGAGATTGGACACAGAACTAGAACTGAGAACAACTTATAAAGGGTGGTAAATCAGACACAGACAGGTGAAGCAAATTAACTAATTGGGACGCAACAAGGGCAGGAAGAACCAAATATGGGCACAACAGGGAAAAACCAACATAAACAGTTCAAAGGGTGTTACAACCCCATTGTTCATCCAAGGTGTTCATGTCTTTCTTCTTCAGTCATCAAGAAATTATGTTTTTTTTGAGGAAAACATTTCAGGATTTTTCTTCATATAATGGACTTCAATGGTGTCCCCTAGTTTGAACTTCCAAAATGCTTCAAAGGGCTCTAAAAAATCCCAGCCAAGGAAGAATGGTCTCATTTAGCAAAACGATTGGTTATTTTCCAAAAAAAAAAAATTACAGTTCATACACTTTTTAACCTTAAACACTCGTCTTCTCAAACTCTGCGCGAACTCTGTTTTTCCGGATTAAGACAGTTAGGGTATGTTGGAAAACTCCCATCTCATTTTCTCCTCCAACTTTAAAATCGTCCTACATCGCTGCAGATGTACCAATCCAGTGTTTACAAAGAGAACGTGCAAAGAAGGTTAAACACCCCTTTAAAAAAAAAAAAAAAAGAAAAAAAAAAAAAAAAAAAAGAAAAAGAAAAAAGAAAAGGACCTTGTGGCAATATCCTCATAAAACATTTTGTAGTGTTTACGTTAGAGCTGCACGATTAATCCATAAAATATCGAGAAAAAAGTATGTAATTGAATCATTCATTCAGGAGATTTCAATAGTCAGACAAGTCTTACCCTGTGTCCCAAATGTGCATACTATCCACCATATCTGCCCTAAATAGTATTGAAAATTACTACTATTACATAGAATTTGGGATGGATAGTATGCACATTGGGATGCAGGCTTAATGAAGTGAGACACTGACTTTGTTTTGATTTTGTTTAAATGAATATATGTTTTTAAAAGACTTAAGCAATGAACAGTTTGCGTGAACCACTAGTAAATGATGTTATTTTGTTTCGTTTTCTAATCTTTTTTCTCCAGAATCGTGAGAATTGTCTCCAGTTTATTAAAAACAACTGGGATTCTCAATTTAACCAGAATCGTGAAGCTCTTGTTTAAATTTAGTTTTTTTTTACTGCATATAATTCATTAAAATGGAAGTTTATTTTCATAAAGTTCAAAATGCACCTACATTTTCTTGCATTTTGTCTTTTTCAGTTGAATAAAAGACTATTAAGACTAAATATTTCATCATTGAGGATTTCTCAAGAAAAGTTTAAAAATCTCGTCTCGTTCTCGTGAACCCAGTCTCGTGTCTCGTCTCGTCACACCCCTAGTAAAACAGCGATGTACGACGATCGACCTAACCGCCTTGAACCGGAAATAAAGAGTTCACGTGTCCTAGACAAGATGAGCTTTTGAGGTTAAAAAGTATATAAATTGTGATTTTTTTTTTTTTTTTTTTTTTTTAGAAAGGCTGGGATTGTATGGAGCCCTTTGAAGCTGCATTTAAACTGCATTTTTTAAGTTCAAACTCAGGGGCACTACAGAAGTCCATTATATGGAGAAAAAACCTGAAATGTTTTCCTCAAAAAAACTATTTCTTTATGACTAAAGAAAGACATGAACTGTCATGATCTGGGCTGTGGGGCTTCCCTTAGCCACCTGAGGTCGCTGTTTTCCCTTCCTTGCACTGCACTTCCCTGATTGTACACCTGTCTGGTCATTGGCACTCATCAAAGCTCTCACCTGTTCACAATTATCTGGTCTATAAGAACTCTCATTTCCCACTACTCATTCTGGCTGCATTGTCTTCGTGTGTGTTCCTCCGTTTTGATCATGCTTTAGATTGTGTTTCTGTTCTGTTTATTTGTGTTTTGTTCATTAAAATTTCCCTCCCTGCATTTTGGACCCTGACCTCATTTCTAGTACATCGAACGTGACATGAACATCTTGGATGACAAGGGGGTGAGTACATTATCTGTAAAGTTTTGTTTTGGAAGTGAACTGCTCTTTTAATACAAAGAAACTCCTGAGAACCATATTCATATCTAAATAACACCATGTGTGCTAGTGTTCTTGGTATTTACGGCCTAATAGGTCAGCAGTGACGGCAGTGACGGTTTATATCTCCTAATTCGGACTTTATAACTCGATTTAACAAAAGTAGTGAGTTTGTTCATTCTAAGGGGGAAAAAAGCCAGAAGTGTAGGATTTAAACTCCGAGCCGAGGGGAAAAGAGAGAATGACGAGTTGTTTTTCCTGTAGAGTTGTGAGATGTAAATTCAGAATTGCGAAAATAAAGTCAGAATTTTGAAACAGAAAATTAATTTACCTTTTTTATTTTTTTTATTTCATGGCTCCATAGACTGCCACTTGAAGCAAAAAAAAAAAACAAAAAACAAAAAATAGCTGTTTCGGATCTGTAAGACTATCCCACTATCTTACGTCAATTTCCTTGAATAACATTGCTTATCGCTGGGTGACAAGCTCTTGTAATATGCGAATAAGATTTTGAAAATGACATCTAATCAATATAATCTATACTCCTTTAAAATCGAAGTACTTTGTACTGTATCGGTGTTTATAGCAACCCCGCCCTTCATTAATAATGGTTGTTGATCACTGTTAACACCTGCTATAAACCATATTTATATTATATAGAAGACAGAAATCAAGTACATATTCAAAGTAATGAGGAAAATAAATTACCCAATGATATTCAATGAAATGCAATAAACTCAGAGCTGAAACTGAATGACTATTGTGTTGTTGTTGTTGTCTTGATTTAAACACTTCAAACTCCAAATCCAGCAAGATGCAAAACCTCCAAAGACTTAAGTGCATGTTTGCATAAACCTGAAAATATAGTTGACAGAATACAAAAGCAATCAAGTCTTCCACTGGACTGTTGTGGACTGTAACCCAATGATAGGCCTTTGTTCAGTGATATATAAATCAGTGTCCGCCCTGAGCCGTTTGACCTGACATGAATTTACTGGAGTGGGGAGGTTTTGATGAGATCCTACATTCCACTGATAAAATGATCATGGCCACAGCTGTGGGCCTCAAGCAACAAATTCATCCACAAAGCCAAAGCACAACTCACATAACTACCACAACAATGTTCCTCCGCAAGTAACAAGCAGTTTTATACTTCAACCGCTAGAGGGCAAAAAAACAGTCCAAGTTTGGATTCCAAAAAAATGAAAAATCAGAAAAATGTTTTTAAATAGCAATTGTTAAAAATGGAGATTAGTGTTTAGGAAAAATACAGTTTAGGAGAATAACTATATAATAATGCATGTAATTAGTTATCGGAAAGTGCACAGCTGTGTGTTGATTATAGAGATCTCTGGTCTTGTACAGAAGATATTTTGACAAGGTTCTCAACATTTACAACTTTTTTTTTTATTTCTGTAATAAGACATTTCTGAGTGAAAACAATCAGAAAGGCATTAATTTAACATGACCTGAATGTGAGTTCATAGTTGTTTGTATAAATTACTGAAACTGGCTTGCATTTTGAGAAAGATTCTTGAGGATATGGTATCAAGAAATATCACATTATCAAGGCCTAGTGGTATTTTATCATTATTTACTGTTTAGTTATAATTAACAAATGGTATGTTCACAACACTCTAAAACCATGTTTAACCCCAAGAGGCAACAATGAAAAGGCAACAATGTTTCAAGACCATGAAGGATGCACAGAGGCATGAAAACATTCCCTTTTGCTCATAATATATTATTGTTCATACAATGTATTAGACATACGGTCACTTTCAAACAGTGCAACAATTATTTCCACTTCAAATCAAATGAAGTGCATTAGCTGTCTGGTACAAAGAAGGACAGACAGGAGAAGGGTGTACCAGCCAGGCAGTCTGTGTTAACTGCTGCTTGAATTTCACTAAAGAAAGCCTGGTTTTTATTTCCAGTATTACCAGACCTCTGTTTCTCCTCTTCCAGATGCTGTAGTATAATATGCTTTTCCCTGCCTCTTGTAATTCCCCGGAAGTAGAGCACCGCTGAAAGATGACTCTTGCTGAAATGGGTAAAACATTTGTTGAATTAAAGTAAAATGAACAGACACTGTAAATCTTCAGCAAGTAACATGACTCTCACCTGATGTCTGGGTAGCTCTGAACTAATGGATTTAGGTTGTTTTTTACTTCGCTTTTTTTGCACCCAATGATCTTGCTCAGCTGGTTCCCAACCGGATGGAGCCAATCTGAAGTAGAGTTCTACAAAAAATGATAAGGTTAGGATGTTCTGATGAAAAAGCACAGCTGTACAGAGTTGCATGATGGAGACTGTACCATATCTTGGAAAATTTCCATTAGTTCCTCCCACTGATTTGTGATCTTAGTGGCAGCTGTCTCATTCTTCCTGTTTTTGCATAAGTAGTTATTCTTCATCAGTTGAGATACATATTCCTTTACCACGAAAAAGTGAACTTCGTTCACAAAACTCTAAAGAGACAGTGGAAATAGTGAAAGAAATATACAGTAGAGAACATGAGCCACTCTCAAGCTGTAGCATAGTGCTTACATTAGTGTATATTAATGAAACAAACTGGTTGCACCCTCACCTGTTTAAGTTTTGGGGTCATGCACTTGCTCTGTTCAGAAAGAGTCTTGGTTCTGCTGATCAGCTGTGTAAAGTCTTCATCAAATGAAAACCATTTTCCCGTCATTTGTCTCCTAAGAAAAGGCTAAAGGCAGAAGTTCTTTATTACTTAGTATTCACTCACTCCACTGTCAAATGTATATATTCAGTTAATCATCAAATTCCAGTTGCATATTCACAGACATTATTGTTCATTTTTATACCTCAGTGATCTATTTACTTCTAGAATCCTGCACATATACACCGAGCAAGCATAACATTATGACCACCTTCCTAATACTGTGTTGGTCCCCCTTCCCTGCTGAAAAAAAAACAGCATATACTGGTTAGATAAGTTTTGAAACATGGCTGGTCGTTTAAGCTGGTCCTTAGCTGGTCATAAGCTGGTCATGTGCTGGTCCTTAGTTGGTCCTGAGCAGGAGCTATTTGCTTAGGACCAGCACATGTTCAGTTTAAACCAGCTCATGACCAGCTAAGGACCAGCTCAAACCATGCTTCAAAACTTACCTAACCAGCATATGCTGCTTTTTTCAATAGGGTTTTGCTGCCAAAACAGGCCTGACCCATCAAGGTATGAACTCCGCTAGACCCCTGAAGGTGTGCTGTGGTATCTGGCACCAAGATGTTAGCAGCAGATCATTTAAGTCCTGTAAGTTGTGAGGTGGGGCCTACATGGATTGGACTTGTTTGTTCAGTACGTCCCACAGGTTTGTCTCAAACCATTCCTGGACCATTTTTGCTTTGTGGCAGAGCGTTATCCTGCTGAAAGAGTTTCCATGAACGGTGTACATGGTCTGCAACAATGCTTAGGCAGGTGGTACGTGTCAAAATAACATCCACATGGATGGCAGGACCCAAGGTTTCCCAGCAGAACACTGGCCAAAGCATCACACTGCCTCCACCTGATGCCATGTGTTCCCCAGTTAAGCAATGCACATGCACCCAGCCATCTATGTGATGTTAAAAAAAAACTCGGTTCATCACACCAGGCCACATCCTGCCATTGCTCCGTGGTCCAGTTCTGATGCTCACGTGCCCACTGTTGGTGCTTTCAGCGGTGGACAGGGGTCAGCCCCATATGCAACAAACTGTGATGCATTGTGTATTCTCACACCTATCCATCAGAACCAGCATTAAAGGAGAAGTCCACTTCCAAAACAACAATTTACATATAATATACTCACCCCCTTGTCATCCAAGATGTCTGTGTCTTTCTTTCTTCAGTCATAAAGAAATTGTGTTTTTTGAGGAAAACATTTCAGGATTTTTCTCCATATAATGGACTGATATGGTGCCCCGAGTTTGAACTTCCAAAATGCAGTTTAAATGCAGCTTCAAACGATCCCAAATGCTGTTATAAATGATCCCAGCCAAGGAAGAAGAGTCTTATCTAGCGAAACGATTGGTTGTTTTCGTAAAAAAAAATGCATTTTAAATACTTTTTGATCTCAAACGCTCGTCTTGTCTTACTCTCCCTGAACTCTGTGTATTCTGGCTCAAGACAGTTAGGGTTTGTTGAAAAATACGATTGGAGTTTTCTCCCTCAACTTCAAAAATCATTTCAAAATCACCCTACATCGCTGCAGAAGTTTCAACCCAGTCTGACCCAGTTCACCAAGTGAACATGCAAAGAAGATCAAACACCCTTAACAAAAAAGGTAAGACAGCGAAGTTTTGAAGTTGAGGGAAAAATACGATCTGAGTTTTTCGACATATCCTAACTGTCATGAGCCAGAACACACAGAGTTAAGGGAGAGTAAGACAAGACAAGCATTTGACATAGTATAGTATATAAATTGTATTATTTTTATGAAAATAACCGATCATTTCGCTAGATAAGACCCTTTTTCCTCAGCTGTGATCATTTACAACCGCATTTGTGATCGTTTGGAGCTGCATTAAAACTGCATTTTGGAAGTTTAAACTCAGGGCACCGTAGAAGTCCACTACATGGAGAAAAATGCTGAATTGTTTTCCTCAAAAAACATAATTTCTTTATGACTGAAGAAAGAAGGACATGAACATCTTGAATGACAAGGGGGTGAGTACATCATATGTGAATCATTGTTCTGGAAGTGGATTTATTCTTTAACTTCTAGAGCAATCTGAGCTACAGTAGCTCATATGTTGGATTGCACCACACGGGACAGCCTTCACTCCCCATGTGCATCAAGGTGCTTTGGCCGCCCTCATGACCCTGTCTCCAGTTTACCATGTTCTTCCTTGGACCATTTTTGATAGATCCTGAGCACTGCAGACTGGGAGCACCCCAGAAGAGCTGCAGTTTTGGAGATGCTCTGACCCAGTCGTCTAGCCATCACAATTTGTCCCTTGTCAAACTCACTCAAATCCTCATGCTTGCCCATTTTTCCTGCTTCTAACACATCAATTTTGAGGACAAAATGTTCACTTGCTGCCTAATATATCCCATCCACTAAAAGGTGTTGTGATGAAGAGATAATTAGTGTTAATCACTTCACCTGTCAGTGGTCATAAATTTATGTCTGACCAGTGTATAATATTGCTCTGTATTAAAAGAAATATATAAAAGTAGTTTGCCTATTAAATTCTGCATGACACTAACAGGGTTTTCATCCAAACTTGCGAACTGAACTTATGCACAAAAAATGGAATATCGCATAAAACATTTGTGAACAAGCACCGTTTCCATTCAACAAGTCAAAGAGAACAAAATCGTCACTTCCTGATAAACTGGCACTTAATCAAAAAGAAATGTAGGAGAAGCCACTAAATATAATAATTTTCATATCTAATAAATTACTTGCGCCTCAGAGCGAGTAGAAACAAAATAAATGCAGTCATTGCTTACGGAATTGGATGCCTGCTGTTTGGGAACGCAGAACGACCATAACAACATTAGATGCTGTTTGACGAGATCAGTCCACTGGTTAGACAGGTTTTGCCATCCTATTGCGCAAAGTCACGTGATTTTTTTGATGCGTATGGAGGAATTTATTCAGCAAATGTGTTTCCATTTCCCATTATTCGCATTAACCTTTTTTGCACAAGTCAAAAACCACCTCAAGCAAGAGTAAAAACGTTTTTGCGAATTAAGGGATTTTTATTTATTTATCACTCGTTTCTGATGCGATACTTCAAAATGCGCATGAAAACAGGGTGATAGAAACATAGCTATTGAGAGTGCCAGGATCCTGCCCTGACAGTCTTGTCTGTCTTGTCTCTGTTCAATGTTTGTCTTGTGTCTGAGAACATAGCTCTGTCTCTGTTTGTGTTCCTCTTGTTCCTCCTTAACATTTAGTACTTGTCTAGTCCTCGCTTGCTTGAGTTTGTTCTTCTGTTCCTCATGTGTTCTGCTCCCATTATATTTTGCTCCTTTCCCTCATGTATTTGCTAGTTCACTGCATCTGTTGTGTGCGTTCTTCGTGCGTCTTGTGTTTTGGCAATTCTAGTCGTGAATTTATCGTCTTGTGGTTTGTCTATTGTTAGTTCCAAACCTCTGGTTCCTTGACCTATTGCTTCACTGCTGTAGAGTCAACCAGGAGCTTTTCCATCCCCACCCAGCCTGTTCTCTAGTTGTGTGTCCTGTCCTATTGTTTGGATTGTGTTCCCACCTCAACTGTTTTGTTGTTTGTCTTCTGTTGGTAATAAATATCACTGTCCTGCCCATACTGTATTTGTCTGGTGTTACTCTCAAACTACTGCCATTGTTTAACAATGAGAGATGTGTACATTTCAAGCTCACACCTTGACATCTGTTTTGAATTTCTCCATCACAGTTTGACTCAATCTGGTGGTCAGTCCATCTATTTCTTTTTGGACCAGCTCCAGTGGAATCGGGCAGGTGTCCTTATAGTTCTCCATGTGCTCTCTAGAGAAAAAATTAATAATTATATAGTATCATCTGTGGCGTCAGCTGTTCAAAAGAGAAACATATAAATGGATTTATAAAATGTGTTTTTTTTCTGTTCGTCTGATTTTTTTTCCCACCACCATGTCTCTCTCCCTAACAACAAAGCAGACAAGAGGATGAATTTGTCATAATAAAACTGTAGCTACTTTAATACAGTGCTTTCTGCAAAAAAATCTGCAAAAGTTCTTTCTTAAAACCCCCTTGTTTAGTTAGAATAACCTTTGGTTTAATTTTGGAGACATACATCCATTGGTTTCCATCTATCAGGTGTTCCCCGATGCCAGGGAATTCCCCTGTCAATTGCCTGACTGCCAGCACAAATTCCTAGAAATCACGTGACCAATTGTTATGTTTGCTTGGTTGGTTTTTATTCATGGTATTTAGAATGACAGCTGGTAACTAAACCAAGTTATTATGAGAAAAGATTAGAAGATCAAATGAAAATTCTTCCATTTATACAAATGTAAATGGTAACAAATAGTTTTTCTCCTTCTATTAAAGACCTCCTGGCTTTGTAAATGCTGAAAATGACTTTTGGGTAGTGTGCTGTGTAAATGACTTACTTTAGGGCACTAAAGCTGTTGATGTAGCTGATGTGATACTCTGCCCAGAGAGAGGAGTTAGACTGAGGACTGCTCCACTCAACAAATGCTGACTCAAACCTACAAATAACCATAATCAATCATACAGAGAAATAAAACGGTCCTACTTTATAGTAAGTAGCATTAACTATGTACTTACATTTAAATTAATCATTTGATACAATGCACTTACTGTGTACACACATGTATTTACATTGTACTTACATTATTATGTGTAATTAATATAGGTAATTGTTTGTAATTTCACTGTTCACCCATCCCTTACACCTTAAACCCCCCTTAAACCTACCATTACCACCAAATCTGTCCCTATGGAATTAACAAGAAGAATAACAATGTCCATTAAACGGTAAAACTGTTTGCACTACAAACCAGTGTGTTCATAATTATGATAATACATTAAAAATATGGTAAGACACACCAATTTGCAATATCAAGCAGCAAAATGAGCTGTTTTGTACAGCTAAAAATAGCTGAATGCGGATGAGATCGGAAGCCAGACCCATAAAATTTACAAATGACCGTGCCCACTCTAAATTTCTTTAACTTAACTTCTTAACTTTTTTACTCCTATAATAACTGTCAAATTGGCACATGTGGATAACAGCTGTTAAGTGAAAAAAAACTTGAATAGTTGTCCTCTGTACATAAAATATAGACTACAGAAGCTTATAGAGCTGTACATTTACACAACTGACTTCCAATTAATATGTTAGTTCTTGATCACAAACCGTTTTGGAAAGGTCTTCAGTTCCTCCAAACAGGAACGCACAACCTTCTGCTCAAGGTTCACATCGATTCTTCTAGATCCTTGTACATGCCCTTTAATATGCTGGAAAAGAAAACAACAAATGTCCAAATGTCACTGAATTAGATTAAAAATATATGTTTTTTATCATTTAAAATTGGACTAAACTGAATTATTTACTTGAAAAGTGAAAATAAATATTTATTTGTTATTTATTTAATTTATTTTATTTTTATTATTATCTTTTTTTAAAGAAATGTCACTCAGTTTAAAATCTAATGCAATGGTGCTACATTACAATGGCTTAATGCTGCCTCCATGTGCTATCAGAATTATCATAAATATGAGTTTCCTAGTCGGAAAAAGAACACAAACAGCTTCTCAAGTCACATTTACCACCGGAAATAAATTTGATACCAGAATTGGATGGGCTATAAACTTCAAGGAGGAGGAAACCATTACTTTAGTGACTAAGTTTTACTAGATCATTCTATAACATCTACATTGCTTTATCTTGACAGTACAGTCATGTATATTATTTTGTATACAAATAATCATTTGATGCATGTTCTATGTATTTTACTCAGTGAAAATAAACCTGGTTTCTTCTGTGATTCCTATACATTCTATACAGACAACAAAACACTTAAACATGACAAACTCATAAATGGGAAGCAGTAAATTTTAGACAGCAGGGTTCATAAGTTTGCTAATAGTTTTTGAGGCCACTACAAGTTAATATAAATGTCCTATACTGCCCTCTATTGGTAAACCCCTTGTGAGTTTACGGCCTTGTAAATGGGAAATCATAGGACTTTCCTTTTAATGCTCATTTGACTTCCATGTAAAACCGAGAAAAGGTGAGCTAATTATGAAAGTCTGCAATCTTACCGTCCAGATGTCCATGTCAATGTGTGAGCTGTAGATTCCCTCATCAATTTCTGGTTTTCTCTTTTCTCTCCACATTTCCTCATTCTCCAAGTCAATAATTCTGTTGAGTGATGTTTTCATGTCAGCCTGTTTAACGCAAAGATAACACTGAATTCAGAAACTCGTTTGACATCAAACTGTCAGTACGATCTCGCTTCTAGTGTTGTCTCAGATGACAAACACGTTTGCATGCTACCTGTAAGCGAGCACAGTATTTGTCTTTTATCTGATCAAGGACATTTTTGTCCAGTGGCAGCGTTCTCTGTTCTTCCTTCAACTCAGGCTGCAGAGAGCTGCTTCCCATGATCTTCTCACTATGAAAACATAAATCAAAGGTTCACAAGTAAAGCCATAATCATAACCTTTTCACAGTCACAACACAATGAATCTCATCAACTGGATCGTACATGAGTATCCAAAAAAGGTCTGAAAAAGACTGGAATAAATCACGATGAGCTATTTATCACACTGAGAGGCAAAGCTGTGTATAGGTCTTTTAAAAACATATTCATGAGACCACTAGACCTTTCACGATTTGAGAAGTGGATGTTTGGAGCCTCCGGTTGACGCAGTGGGTCGGTATTTTGATTGGCTTATGTGAATGAGGTATATGAATCAAACAAAATTCGGGGTTTGATGTCACTGACATAGAATGGCAAAGGTTTGGCGTAGGATTTTTTCTCATATCATTGACCAAAATGACCAATAAAACATTTAGAATCTTACAAATGATTTCTACTTTAATCCTTTTGTTTTGAACTCAAATATATAAACAAATGTTTCTGGGGGAAAAAAACTTTTTGAACACTGATAATAATAAGCAATGCTTCTAGAGCAGCAATTCAGCATATTAAAATGATTTCTGATGAATCACGTGGTACTGAATACTAGGTGTGTGCGTGACAATGACAAAAAAAGATATATGATCATTTTCTGGAATGTTGTTGATGATAATTAGATAATATTTTGCAGGTAAATGATACTTTGGCAGGTTTAGGACTGCTGTAGACAACTGACTCTTAAAGCTTTTGATATTCTTCATATTCTGTGCAGATTAGTTTGCTGGAGTAACAGAAAACAATTTCTCAAATAAGCTTAAATTGATTTTTACCTTTTATGGGCACTTTTACCTTTATAGAGGCATCTTTTTTGAACCTAATTAAATGTATGCATCATTTTTTTGTGTCAGATTCTTAAATTTAATCAAATAATTCAAATAGTAAGACACTGTGGGGCTGTTACCAATCACATGAAAACAACATTTGTGTTTGCAATGCAGAGGTGGCACAGAATCTCCATCTGAAGTGGCATTTAGACGCATGCAGTTAACCTGAAGTTACAAATGCATAAATAATTTTTTGATGTTTTAAAAACAAATTAAGTAGTGATGTTTGAAATGATTTGGGGGAAAAAAGGGAAAATATACTTTAAACATAAGCCTAAAACAGCCAGTAGGTGGAGGCAAATCACTGCATGAGTGAGTCAAGGAGTCATTCATTCAACCTATTCATTCAAACGGTGATTGATTCAGTAACAAAACACTGTTGCGTGTAGCTCAGAGCAAAAACAGTTCTGCTATGGCTTTGTTTGAAACTATTTTCATTGATGAAATAGAGCAAAAACAGTAACTTATGTCTAAAATGTAAGTCAATTAATATTAACTTTTTGTTTATTGGACTGTTTTTGCATCATCAGTCAGTCATATTGGCGGAAATGAATGTAAACAATGCCACTGAACTGAACGAAACATGCATATTTTGCTGATTATTTCAATAAAATAATGAAATATGTATTTGTATGATACTTTTATGGTGTTTTCTATTGTTCCCAAACTTGAGCCTGAGTTTCCCATTCACTTTTTTATTATACAGAACAAACAGCCAGGATATTCTTCAAAAATGAAACTTTAGAGTCACAAAAATATAGTTCATACAGGATTGAATCAGCAAAAGCAGGAACTTATGTCTAAAATGTAAGTCAATATTAACTTTTTTTTTATTGGACTGTTTTCGCATGCTCAATCGGCCATTTAGGCCGCACTGAACTAAAAAAAAAATGCTTCTGAACCGAAAGAAAAATGTTTGCTTTTTCAGTATCAAACCTTTGGTTTTAAGTTATATTCAGTGCTTGAAGTAGAAAAAAAGAAGTGCCCTCCCCCCACCCCGCCCCATAATTATTTATTAATTTGCATAATTTGTAATGCATGTATAGTGCTGCAAACAATCAATCAATCATTACATAACTTTTTCAATAAAAAAAAGAACAATTCCTGACTATACACTATAAAAAATAAAGGAACACAATTTGATTCAGCTTAAAATAATTTGTTAACCTGCTGCATTAAAATTTCAAGTTCAGTCAACTAAAATAAGTTTATTCAACTTGAAATGTTAAGTTGTACTAAGTGACAACTTAGATATTTGAGTTGAATCAACTTAAAATTTTAAGGAAGCTGGGTTACTTACCCATCTGTTAAGTTTAGCAAACACAAATATCTAAGTTGTTCAACTTGAAATGTTAAGTTGTACTAAGTAACAACTTAGATATTTGTGTTTGCTAAACTTAACAGATGGGTAAGTAACCCAGCTTCCTTAAAATTTTAAGTTGATTCAACTCAAATATCTAAGTTGTCACTTAGTATAATTTAACATTTCAAGTTGAATAAACTTTTTTTGAGTTGACTGAACTTAAAATTTTAAGGCAGCCAGGTTACAAATTATTTTAAGTTGACTCAACAAATTGTTTTTTACATTGTACCTGACTGTTACTTAAATTTCCTAATTCACAATGTCTGCATCTTACTGTACTACTATATGGATCCATTCAGAATCACTATCTGACCACTGCATAAAACACTTTTAGCCAGCATTCATTATAAAACACTCATGCTTTTAAGCCAATTACACGCTGAAAAGAATAATTTACCGGCATCTAGACGCAAGTCACTATTCTTTGCATCATTAGCGCTGTTTTTAACTTACTGTTTGAACAGAGTTTACCGTTTTAAAAATATATGATCGCAAAAACCTGCTTAAAATACTGATTTGAGGGCCCAGTCTTATAAAACTGCGTATCAATAGCATGATTTTCTGTTTCTATTTGGTGTGCTATTCATACAACGAAATTGACTTTGGCGTGCATGATATGCATGTGATTGACGTTCATATAATACAGTTTTCGTGTGCCTATTATATGCACCTAACCCACGTCTAATCCTAACATAGAACGACTCTGCTTGCATTCATTCACGTGATCAGTCAATATGACAGGCAACCCCTCCTTGTTGTGTGATTTTATATAGTGTCATTTCTAATGATGCTTTGACTCCACCACCGGGAACATGTTAGAAGTGCCAGTACGCACATGCATACCGGCCCACTTCAAGCACTGGTTATACTGACTTGCTATATTTAGAAAAACAAAATCTAAACTGTGGAAATCCTCACCTGGGGTAGCGATGAATAATGAAATCTAGAAGAGCGTAGTAATCTTTCAGCTCTGTCACCTTTTCCAGAAGCCTCTTTAGATGCTCTTCTACAGCCTCATGATAGCAGGACACATAGGTTTCAAACACATTAAAGTCTTCTGGATATGAGTTCAGAAGCTCAGTCTTCACCCTCATCAAATCCTCCACCGCAGCTTTACCCAGAAGCCCCAGATGCACCGCCAGCCAGGAAGTGTTCTGCTCACGGCTTTCCAGAGGAACTTTCTTCAGTGTATCCCGAACCCCGTTTAGTACTGCATCCCTCCATGCTTCCCTCCATCCCTGCATCTCTCCTGGCTCTCCTTGCCTCTTCTCTTCCTCCGGGATAATGTGTGCTATATACACCAGCAGCTCTTTACAGCGTGACGGATGAGCACTGGAGTCACGTACAATGGTGAACATTTTGTTCCTTAATGTGCCATAAAGCAGACGGAGGTCTTTCTCTTTGTTAACTAGTTCGATGGGATAGTCTTCTTGATCCAGAGCTTGACGATCCTTTTGAAGCTCCAAACGTAGTGACAGTAGATTCAAGTAGGCCTCCTCTAATTGTTCCATCTCTATCATGTTGTTAATCTCCATTACTGTAGAAAATAACAGAAAAAAGGAGAACAAAGAGCAAAATATTGAGTTGTGTCCTGATACTGGAACTGGAACATTTCAGTCAAGAATGTCTGATGCCTCTGTCTAGATCTCTACCTTATGTTCATGTTTTCCAAAAACATTTTAAAATATGCTCTGTTTACCACTAATTAGCCACTGAAGTTTTTTTATGTGGTCTGGATAATGTCAGTATGTGACAGATACTGAACAAAACATAACTTTGACTACAAGTCCTCTTCAAGACAGGTGTGCTAAAAAAGCAGGAACAGAACATCCAGTCAAAGTGTGACAGTATATAGTGTTTTTTTTTTTTCTTTTTTCTTCAGCGAAACGACAAAGCTAACATACACTGCCATTTGGATTTTTTCATCCTACCCTTCCTTTTCAAACAGAAGTACATAGACGAAGAACTAACAAGCGTGACTTTTCTAATGCAGAGCATTGCAGAGCTAGTGCTTTGGTTAAAATGTATATCAATTTGTATTTTTTTTAGAAAATGACCGATCATTTGCTAGATAAGAATCTTATTCTTTGGCTGGGATCATGTAGAGCCCTTTGAAGCTGCATTAAAACTGCAATTTGGACTTTCAACTAGAGATGCACCAATGTATCGGCCAACAATCTGTATCGGCAGATAAAAGCAGTTTATTTCACTATCGGCCGATTGTTTGAAATCAGCCGATGATCAGGGCCGATAGTATCTTGTCAATCAAAAGGCAGTGGGTCAGACTGCAACTCATACTGTGAGTGGAGAAAATCTCTGAATTTAGGGCTGTCAAAATTAATGTGAAGATTAGGCATTAACAGTTAAAAATAGTGACATTAAAGCAGGCCATTTGACCATATGAATCACCCATAGTTCAAGCCAGCATTGTCAGATCTGCAGTTTTTCTCTACACCAAACATTTGTAGCGCACCTCGCATCTAATAATCACAAAGAAGCTCTGTGCTTTCTTACTTCTGATAAGAAACAACATCTCAGCTTTCAAATCCTGTACATTCTATCATGAAAACAAAGAATGCGGTTTTGACACTTTTTGTGACTTGACAGACAAGGCCTGCCCTGTGTAAACCAGGCTCTGCTCCCAAATCGTTCACACTGAAAGTGCCTCTCTCACTCACTTCACATGATCAGAAAAGTATGACTCCTGCTGCAATGTCTGCAGCTCGCGCTTTATGCATGGAGCAGATCAGATGCTTTGAGGCAGCGCAGATCATGCACTGGCACAAATGCGATCATGTCAAATTTTAACTCGCACATTCTCAAAAAACTGTCTTAATCTAGAGCCCTGTGAATGATAGGATTCCCTGTGTAGTTAATAGCGTCGGGACAGATTTTTTTCCCTTAAGAAAATCAAACTATCGGTATCGGGCGATATCATTCTGAATAATCGGCTATCGGTATCGGCAGACAAATTCAGTATCAGTGCACTACTTTAAACCCATTGGCTCCCATTGAAGTCCACTATTTGGAGAAATATCCTGGTACTTCAACTGAAGAAACAAAGACATGAACATCTTGAATGACATGGGGGTGAAAACACTGAGGTTGCTTGGTTATTTTTTTAACCCAAATGCTGGGTTCAGCCTGCTGGGTCATTTTATTGGGCTGTTTTTAATTAAAAAATTTACCCAGGTGCTGGGTAGTTTTTCTGCAAGCTGCTGAATCCTTTTTAATGAGTTTTTAAATATTGGGTTATTTTTTTCTATCCAACCGCTGAGTTGAGCCTGTCTCTGACGAAACAACCTCAGCTGCTGAGTTACAGTCAAAGCGCAGACTTTTTGCATCTTCTACAGGAGCGAGCGGTTCACAGCACAGCCTCTTTTATTGCACTTCTTCAACGAGAAGGTTTGTATACATTTTATTTCATTTATAAAGTCTTTACTGTGCTGCAAACTATATTATTTTACACAATGCAATATACAAGGATGAGACGTCAGTCAGCTGCATCCGCAGTGACTGCTTCGCATGATGGAAACGCCTTTTCCCTTGCATAACATAAATTGATTTTATTCATTATAATACTGAATTTAATTTAATTTAATTTGATGGTAAAATATGTTCTTAAATCACAGTACTGTTTGTTTATGGGCAGGTTATGGAGTCAGTCACGGCATCTTTCAGCTACGAGTGAAACGCGAGGCAGCGGTCTGAGGTTTGTAGTTCCCCCTGCGAACAGCAGCCCATCACCTTCTTAGATTTCGCTGCCACAACGGCACGAGAACTAGCACTATTTCGGTGAAAAGTATTCTGGACGTGAACTAATACTTTAATATTTTTGTGGAACTCTAATGCCTTCCAGGGTAAATAGAAAGTTCAAAAGAACAACATTTAATCTTTTATAACATAATATTATAATTTTATAACTTTTATAACTTTTTAGCAATTTAATGCTGAATAAAAGTATTGTTTTCTTACTTAACCCAAACTTTTGAATGGTAGTGTATATGTAGATTGCTGTGCAGCATGACACATTTTTAGTTTGTTTGCATGCCTTTTAATTACAATCATGTCAGTTCAGAGAAGATTCATCACTTGAATTCACAGGAACCCAGACAAAATGATAAGGGTTGGCCCCAGCCCGCATACTGTGCCGTGACCTGGATAGAGCTTCTCGCCAGACATCGTTCCAGACTGAATTCCAGAAACATTTTTCAGCTCAACAACGATTTGGTGAGTGTTACTCTATTCAAAGAACCACTACAGACCAGTACATGTGGTTAGCCTCTGCGCCGCCAGAGAAGTGTTAACAAACAGCTGCAGGGTTTGGTTAACAGACTAGTTATCTTCTATTCAGGTAGAGAAGACTAGCATTACGTGCTATTATCTGTTATCCTCTGTTTTAGGCAGAGAAGATTAGCGTATAGTGCTAGTAGTTTATGTTCAGGAATCCTCTGCATTGCCAGAGAAGGTTGAATACATGATAATGTGTTTTAACTAGGTTTTCCTCTGCTTTGCCAGAGAAGGTTAACAACAGTTGTTCTTTGTTAACAAATTTATCCTCTGCTTGCCAGGGAGGTGTTAGAAATGTATTGCTGTGTCAGAAAGACATTACAAAATGTTGAGAAGGAATGCTAGGTTGATTCCAACAACTGAGAAAGGTGGACTAGCTACCCCTTTATGGACAGACAATGAGTTCAAATCATTGTTAGGAGAGCACATGGACTCAATAGTGACAGAGTCAGTCAGATTGGATTTGACAAAGAAATTTGGTATTGATCCAGAAAAAGTATGGTCAGTTGAAGAATGCAAAAAGGTACTTGGAGCACGTATCCGAAAGAAAAACATTAAAGGCATTATCTGCTGCCACAGAGAGTTTAGTTTAGCTATAGCACAAGAACAAGCTCAGTGTATTACTAAGTTAAAAGAACAAAACAAACAGCTGCACACTCGAGTGTCCTGTCTCACTAAAAAGGTGGGCAATAACAAGGCCTCAAACCAAAGTGACTCAAACGACCAAGAGTCAGATGAAAGCTATCCTGACTTACAGTCTTTGTGTAGCCAAGAGGACAAATGCATTACTAGAAGGATAGAGAAAGATGCAGCAATTTCAGCTGAAGTATGTATAGCAAGACAAAGGGCTCAGAGTAGGGTAGAAGGTTGAAACTGTTCCATCTGCAACCCCCATACTCCAGTTACAAGCAGTCGATACAGCGCTAGGACCTAAAGATATAGAGAGACTATCCCAGAGCTTACCCTCAGCATGCACAAATTTTTCTGAATTTAGAAGAGCATTGATTAGCAAAATGCATCTCTACGACATGTCGTTAGCAGAAGTCACACAGCTGAAGTCACAAATTCTAACTGAATCTGAATTCAACAGTTTTGAGTCTGCTGTTACTTCTGAACTACAACATGCCAGTAAAGCGGATTTGAGAGAAGGTGTTTTGAAAATTCTGAAGAATATCATGGGACCCAAAAAAGACTGGTCCAGAATCACTAACTGTGTGCAAAGGAAAGAAGAAACTGTGAATGAATACAGTGAAAGATTTTGTCAGACAGCTGTAACTTACAGTGGAATAGTTGATGATCCTGAAAGTGTGCTAGATGACAAGGGACCCCTAGTCTGCATCTGGTCAGATGGCCTTGTAGCTGAGTACAGAAAAGCATTGCCATTCCTAGATCTAGCTTGGTCTAACAGAACTCTCAGAAGTAACCTAGACTGCTTAGCTACTTGGGAAAGAGACTCCGATGTTAAAGCAAGAGTAAAGATTGCAGCAGCATCCTTTCAGGTCAACACAAAGAACCAACAGAAACGTAAATGTCCTAAGAGGGAGGGCAGTTGTCATTACTGTGGTAAACTTGGACACTGGTCGAAAGAGTGTAGGAAAAACAAAACGTATGTAAGAGAAATGAACAATGTAAATCAGCTACGACTCAGTCTGCTTGCAACTCTGAAGCAGACCCTCCTCACTACACCAAAATCGTGGGGCAGCTTGCTGAGGTGCTAACTGTTAAGGCTGTGAGTTCTTAATTACCCCAGTAATCTATAACAAAGATGAAACGATTCTTTGTAAATAGAACAAAAGAAAGTTGACTTCCTCCCACTGGGGGACTCTGGTTAAGTACACTCACAGCCAAAAACAATACTACAGCACACTCCAGTCACTCACCTATCCTCTATGGGTTATGATGTTTGCTATGACTGATGTTTCATTAGAGGATGGAGTGATTGCAGAGTTAAGTTCGCACACCAACTACAGGGACAGACTAGGACACACACAGACCAGTGAGGAGCCCAGGGAAGAACCGAAGTGCAACAGGCCTCGGGGGCCAACCCTGTGGTGAAGACTTCCTCATAGGTTTTTCCCCTCATCAGTTTGTCCCCACCTCACTGGTCCATAGGTGTCAAATGACTTAAGACTGGGTCAACAAAACCACTATACGATCACTAGATTTAAAACCACTATACGATCAACAAAAGTCTAAAAATGTATACGCATGAATACTGCTGGTCTGCTGTTTTCTTGTGTTGCAGGTATGTGTACATGCCATGATGTCTTCAAAAGCAGCATCCTGGAGTAAAGCATCACCTCAGACATCCATGAACAAGCTTCACGAGGACAAAGAGTCATCTGAGTGAATCTGCGTGGGAAATGGACTACAGAAAACTACAGACTACACAGCCATTCAGGCGCCATGGACGTCAGGACTTCCACTCTTACGCTACATGGTTTTCTGTGTCAACATGTAGCTTGTACGACATGTTACCATCCATGTCGTATGTGTCAACAGTTATGGTTCTGAAAAGAACTATTACACCTAATTAAATCTAGGACAAGACACAGAATAAGATATACAGGTCCTTTTCAAAAAATTAGCATATTGTGATAAAGTTCATTATTTTCTGTAATGTACTGATAAACATTAGACTTTCATATATTTTAGATTCATTACACACAACTGAAGTAGTTTCAAGCCTTTTATTGTTTTAATATTGATGATTTTGGCATACAGCTCATGAAAACCCAAAATTCCTATCTCAAAAAATTAGCATATTTCATCCGACCAATAAAAGAAAAGTGTTTTTAATACAAAAAAAGTCAACCTTCAAATAATTATGTTCAGTTATGCACTCAATACTTGGTCGGGAATCCGTTTGCAGAAATGACTGCTTCAATGCGGCGTGGCATGGAGGCAATCAGCCTGTGGCACTGCTGAGGTGTTATGGAGGCCCAGGATGCTTCGATAGCGGCCTTAAGCTCATCCAGAGTGTTGGGTCTTGCGTCTCTCAACTTTCTCTTCACAATATCCCACAGATTCTCTATGGGGTTCAGGTCAGGAGAGTTGGCAGGCCAATTGAGTACAGTAATACCATGGTCAGTAAACCATTTACCAGTGGTTTTGGCACTGTGAGCAGGTGCCAGGTCGTGCTGAAAAATGAAATCTTCATCTCCATAAAGCTTTTCAGCAGATGGAAGCATGAGGTGCTCCAAAATCTCCTGATAGCTAGCTGCATTGACCCTGCCCTTGATAAAACACAGTGGACCAACACCAGCAGCTGACATGGCACCCCAGACCATCACTGACTGTGGGTACTTGACACTGGACTTCAGGCATTTTGGCATTTCCCTCTCCCCAGTCTTCCTCCAGACTCTGGCACCTTGATTTCCGAATGACATGCAAAATTTGCTTTCATCCGAAAAAAGTACTTTGGACCACTGAGCAACAGTCCAGTGCTGCTTCTCTGTAGCCCAGGTCAGGCGCTTCTGCCGCTGTTTCTGGTTCAAAAGTGGCTTGACCTGGGGAATGCGGCACCTGTAGCCCATTTCCTGCACACGCCTGTACACGGTGGCTCTGGATGTTTCTACTCCAGACTCAGTCCACTGCTTCCGCAGGTCCCCCAAGGTCTGGAATCGGTCCTTCTCCACAATCTTCCTCAGGGTCCGGTCACCTCTTCTCGTTGTGCAGCGTTTTCTGCCACACTTTTTCCTTCCCACAGACTTCCCACTGAGGTCCCTTGATACAGCACTCTGGGAACAGCCTATTCGTTCAGAAATTTCTTTCTGTGTCTTACCCTCTTGCTTGAGGGTGTCAATGATGGCCTTCTGGACAGCAGTCAGGTCGGCAGTCTTACCCATGATTGCGGTTTTGAGTAATGAACCAGGCTGGGAGTTTTTAAAAGCCTCAGGAATCTTTTGCAGGTGTTTAGAGTTAATTAGTTGATTCAGATGATTAGGTTAATAGCTCGTTTAGAGAACCTTTTCATGATATGCTAATTTTTTGAGATAGGAATTTTGGGTTTTCATGAGCTGTATGCCAAAATCATCAATATTAAAACAATAAAAGGCTTGAAACTACTTCAGTTGTGTGTAATGAATCTAAAATATATGAAAGTCTAATGTTTATCAGTACATTACAGAAAATAATGAACTTTATCACAATATGCTAATTTTTTGAAAAGGACCTGTATGTGCCTGTAACTATTTCAAGTTACATGAATGGAAGATGGGGCTTAATGTTAACAAACATAGGCTACAGAATGGATTTATGGGGGTTTAAATTTGAATAATGTGAGAGTTATTAGAACTCTCAAAGGGGGGGACTGTTGGATCACAAATTTAAGGATCTGTTTAATATCTGCAGATCCTACATCCTAACATAACATCATATACAGATCTAAGGTGATCTACATTGTATTGAGCATTTAATGTAAACATAATGGCATCTGTTTGCAAAGTTTTAGTTCTCGTGACTTATCCTTGTGATGTTGATAGAGTCTTAGTTCCCGCAACTATTGTGCTCAAACCATTTGGTGATGTCATTATGATTACTTGGATAGGTCTGCTGAGGTGTTACAGTTGGGGAAAGGGTAATGTCCTGCATCCTCTGTTCTTGATCTGATCAAAGGATGTCACCTCTGAGTACTGTGTCAATATCTCTAAGGCCCACCTACTAAATGTATATAAACTACAATGTATCACTGCCTTAGTGAGACGACTTTGATGACTGCAGCGCTACGCAGCGAGTATCTGAATAAAGAGAAACTTCTGCTCCAAGATATCCAAAACGTCTCCTGGTCTCTAAGAAAAAAAAATTCACAACAGCCCCTTATCGCTGGACGTCTAAGACCAAACTTATCAATAGTTTATGATGTTTAACAAACTAAACATAAATTTAGGAAAGCAAATGGCCCAAAAGTTAATGGTGTAACAAAAATGTTAACCGGTCCAAATATCTAAAACATTCATATCAATTATCATCTGAAACCACACTGTTTAAAATTCATTTGATAACTATCCATTGATAGGACATGCACTCACACACTTACCTGACCTAGGCATATGTGGTATCGGTGGCAGAGCATACGTGTCTGTGAGATTCAACGCCACATCTACAACCTCTGTCTGCTCTTCAGATAGAGTCATGGTCTCCGTGACAGGTTCAAGTGGTTCTTGTTTGTGTTTTTTAACACCCAGACCTAAACTCTGCCTGAATAATGTCCCCCTCTTTGCCAATGATTCTGTTATTTCAACTGCAGAATCTGAGAATAACACAAACAGTTCAAATTAATGTTATTACATATATCATTCAATTAATCAAATGTTCTAAAAAAAGCATGTAAAATAAAAGCTTATTTTACTTAACCAGTAACTTCAACAATCAGCCTAAATTTGACCCTTTTACCAAATGAACATTCATAGTTTAAAGAAAACATTTAAACAAATAATATAACATCTTAATGTACACTAATGCATTGAATTTGTGTACCCTCATACATTTTGAAGATTAACCAATGAGGGTGAGTAAATGATGACAGAATTTTCTTTTCTCTGTGAACTATCCCTTTAATGCACCCTAATGACAAAATAAACAGGATATAAAGGTCAAGAGGACACATTCTTTGTACATGTGACTGTTCTATTAGAAATAAATATATATTTTAATGTGTGCTGTTTTGTTTTTTGTACATTGTGAATTATGAACTAAAGCTTAAACTCCCAAACCCTTTAAAACATTTCCGCAACAAACCTTTCTGCATTGTTTGCAACATTTACTATCAACATTTCCTGTCATGATAGCACACATCATATTTTACTTATCTAGAGGTCAATCTAGTGACATGCACAAATCAGTCACCTGACATTGTTCGGGTAAGAGAAGGTTTTTCTGCCTTTCGACTCTGAAATGAAGATTGTGAGGGAGAATGTCTGCTCAAACCTGAAGAGAAAAACATAAAAGGAGCTTCAGCTAACATAACAGCTAAACTTCATTTTAAGGTGTCCTTGTTACAGTGTAATTATACATTTAACTACTGAGTAATATTAATTAACTACATGTATTTACTATACGGTTAGGGTTAGCCGTAGGGTTACTTGCATGTAATTTTGCATAATGAATTGTTATTATAATAGCAATATAACAAAAAGCATATGTTTTTCAACTAACAGTTCACTTGGTTGTCTATGATTAGGGTTAAACCAGCACTGTTTACACTCCTTTCGCTCTTAGACTACTGACCTTGTGAAGCCACTGCCACTGAAAAAACAACACTTTTTCCACCACGTCTAGTGGTTATACACTTACTTGGAGAGCGCAGTGGTCGTAATGGAGAATTTGAGCTGTGGTCATCTTTGTTCTCCGACTGTTTGTTTTTCAGTGACAAAGGGCTCTTTTTGCTGATTGCTTTCAAACTTCCTCTGATTGACTTTCGAAGTCCAAGACTCTTTTCTTTGACTGCACTTTCCATCTGTTTTTCACCATTGTTCAAACCCTTGGTTGCATCCTCAGCCCATTCTGGTGGGTCATTAACCTCATTTTCACCATCCACTTCTTCTTTTGTAACTTCTGCCATTTGTTCAGTCGGATCAAGCCTACAGAAAATACATCAAGAACTTTAGGAAATGCTGAATTATTGTTACCGTGTTGATCACTAGACTCGAATGTAAGAATGCAACTGTTGAATCTATCAGCAGGTACATCATGTTGGGAGTTTTTTGTTTACTGACAACATGGCAGTATTCACATGGGTGTAGAAGGCCTACGTTGTCACAACAACAGAAAGACGTGAACTTATATTAACACACTGAACAGCCAAAAAAACTAAACTACACTGCTCAGTTTTACTACAGATCTCTAAAGCATATTGGAAAGAAAAAAAAATAGGTAACACTTTACAATAAGGTGTCATTTGTTAACATTATTTAATGTAACTAACACAAATTAACAATGAGCAATACATTTATTAAAGTATTAATCTTTGTTAATATTAGTTAATAAAAAAAATACAGTTGTTCACTGTTAGTTCATATTAATCCACTGTGCATCTTAAAAATAATGTGCTTTAAACGGTTCTTCACAGCAATGCCATAAAAGAACCATTTTTGGTTCCACAAAGAACCATTCAGTCAAAGGTTCTTTAAGGAACCATGTCTTTCTTACCTTTTTATAATCTGAAGAACCTTTTTTCGCCACAAACAACCTTTTGTGAAACAAAAAGTTTCTCCAGATTTTAACCATTTAGTCAAAAAGGTTCTTCTATGGCATCGTGAAGCACCTTTATTTTTAAGAGTATGACTAATGTTAACAAGCAAAACTTTTGATTTTAATAATGCATTACATTAACAGTAACCAAGGTTAACAAATGCTGTACAAGTATTGTTCATTCTTAGTTCATGTTATCTAACGTAGTTAACTACTGTTAACTAGTGAACCTTATTGTAAAGTGCTACCGAAAATTCAAAGCCCTCTCCTGATCAAACCCTAGATATTTAGGTGGCTAAGTTAACTGGTTAAGTCATTTTCCTGTCCTTATTTTTAGTGTTCGGTTTAACAAAATAGTATTAGAGGCCCTTTAAGACATATTTCATAACTTTATTCGTGCACACACAATCAAAGCATTCACACACACTATCAAACTCTTTCATACACTACTGTAATGTCTCTCACACACTATCAAAGCTTTCACACACACTATTAAACTCTCTTTCGCAAACTACAAAACTCATTCTCACACACACTATCAAACTCTCTTTCGCACACTATCAAACTCATTCTCACACGCGCTATCAAACTCTCTCTAGCACAATATCAAACTCATTCACACATGTGCTTTCAAACTCTCTTGCACAGTATGTTTTTAATCATTTGTTTTTCAATTTGAAATAAAAAAAGAAACAAGAAAACGGCTTATTTTTTCGTTTGTTCAGAAGAACGAAAAAAACGAGATTTCGGTTGAAGGTTCAGAGAATGGAGAGTTCAATTTTTACTGTGCTGTATATCATAGACACGGGAACGTTTCATTTGGCCAGGATTTAAGTTATAAGTGTGCACAGCCTAGACCTTTAATTAATATGTTGATAAATAGCTAGATAATAACGCTTAGGCTTGTGAAAAGTCGGTGTTTCACAAGATGTTCCAAGAAAAGAAAAGTTATGACTTGACTGAACATTGATCTGTGCTTCTTTGCACTGGCTAGTGGGTAGCGCAGCTTCATTATTCAGATTTAAATCCATTCCAAAATAAAACAGGCTGGGTGCAGATTAATATTTCCGAAATAAATATTTCTGTGAAACGCGTTAGGTTGTATAGAAGAAAGCACCGTCAGAGGACTATCTTTTTGTTGAAAAAAAAAAAGACACAAAATTTTACTCATTTTAAAATAGAAAAAGGAACCTGTATACGTTAAAAGAAATAAGAAATAGCAAAGGGACAAAAACTGTAAATTATTTTAAAATCGTACTATTTAAAATTTTAATTGCCTTAGTTTATTTTTATGTAATTTATGTTATCACCCTTGTATGTTCGTTGTTCTAAAGATTGCAATAAAAAAAGAATAAAAATAAATAAATAAAGGACTATTATTTTGTTTATGGAACAGAGGAACTGTCACGGAGTGAGGAATGAAGCGTGAAGCGGGCGGAGGATGAGATGAGACAAAAACATGGTCAAGGCAGGCAGGGTCAGACAGTGGCAAACAGGTGTACAGACAGCAAGACAAAGAGTATTCCGTAACACAGGCGAGGGTTGATCCACGGCGAACGCTATCCGAAGGGAGAGATGATAGAGTAATCCAGACAAGCGAGAGTTTCAATAGGCAGGCAGCGAGACAGACAAGACGATATAACAATGCATGGGTTCAAGACTCGGGTGACTAAGGAACAAGACAAGGCTAGACTAGACAAGAAAACAAACTGACTTAGGGCTCCATACAGTTGCTAACATACGAATAAGTGCTAAACGCAAACCAATACTCAGCGACAAGTGACAGGAAGACCGGGGTTTAAATAGTGTCTCTGATTGGGTACAGGTGACAATCTCTGATGGGGAACGTAGTCCGGGGTGTGGTGTAACAGTCAGTGAGATGTGAATGTCAAAGCGACCTCTGGTGGCAAGCAGACTGACGTTCAGGAATGGGTTCGTGACAGGAACAGCTGATGACGTCACTGGGATCGGCCACTTGTGTGGAAAACAAATTTTGTCCTTTATCCATTTTCTACCCATGAACCAAAAAAAAACAAAGAAAAATCTAGCCGAAACGAAACGAAAAAATGAGCCGTCTTCTTGTTTCTTATTTCATTTCGAATTGAAAAACAAACAATCAAAACGTACTGTGCAAGAGAGTTTGAAAACACATGAATGAGTTTGATAGTGTGCAAAAGAGAGTTAGATAGTGTGCCAGAGAGAAAGTTTGACAGTGTGCCAGAGAGAGAGTTTGATACTGTGTGAGAGAGAGTTTAATAGCGCGTGCGAGAATGAGATTTGTAGTTTGCGCAAGAGAATTTGATAGTGCGTGTGAAAGCTTTGCTAGTGTGTAAGAGACCGTATAGTAGTGTATGGAAGAGAGTTTAATAGTGTGCCTGGAAGCTTTAATAGTGTGTGAGAGACGTTATAGTAGTGTATGAGAGAGAGTTTGATACTGTGTGAATGCTTTGATTGTGTGTCCACGAATAAAGTGAAATATGTCTTAAAGGGCCTCTCATAAAATAGCCCTACACAATGATTAAAATGTCCACTTCTTTCATCTTCATAACTCCAATTTTGTCATTTAATTCTGAAATAGCTTATTACACTAGCCATTACCATTACATTAGCCTATTATACTGCACTACACATTTACTGTATTGCACACTGCTCTCCACTGCCATTTAAACACGTGTAATTGCTGTATAAGTTAATAATAAACGTGTAACTTTCATATGTTGTCTCGCTTTAAATAACTAGTAGCATTTATTACTGTTCTAACTGCAGGCTTGTGCCTCAACTTCTTGACAGGTTGGAAGAAGTCTCTGAGTTACTGTATAAAGTAAATATCTCCATTATAACACCGAAAACAACACCAGTAGTGGCTAACTGGGGTATTTTGAGGAAATTACACCATGATAAATGTCTAGGGACTGACCAATTCATTATCTCAAAGAAGACCCGTTAAAATGAAACATTACATTAATGTAACATCAGTTTTAAAGCTTTTAAACCACTAAACGCTCAAGCTTAAATGTGTATTAGCACAGCCACGGCATCACTCCAGCACTGGATTAAAGATTGCGGAACTGTTGTGTGAAGGTCAGTAACTATTAACACGTTTACAAGTTAGTCGGTTAGTCAAACGTATCTTAAATTTATGCTATAAAGATGTTTGTAAACATAGTACGGTAAAACGAAGCCCGCTTCTCACTCACCTGAGATCCGTGTTCCTTGTCAAAGTCTGCCGCTGGTAATTATCTTTCACTTTTCACATAAAATCTCTTGCAAAACAAACAGCTGGCACGCGCGCTGCAACGACAGGTTCAACCGTAAGATTAAACTCAAAAGTTCCGCGTAAATATTTAGCTGCGAAAACCCCTGGCTCTTACAACAGAGCTTCTGGTATTCACCTTGAAACGTCACTGAAAAGGTGCATTGAGGGCGCGCTGGTACAGGAACTAGCTTCACATTTAACTTTCAGATTCAATACGCTTCGTTTCTAGACAGTCACTGTATTCACAGACTTGTTTGAAAAAGACTCAGTGTTTTTGAAATATGATTACACATCACTTTCAGATTCCCATAATCTATGGAAATACAATTGTGCCTACCACTAAGGGAACAAAAGTGGTTATGCAAAGTAGCATCATGTGCTTCCTTCATGAGCAAAAAAGCATATTCACATAACAGCAAATCCTGTGCTTTATTGGTTTTTACAAATGGTTAATATATAAAAATATAAATTATTTTTTTATTATTAAAACGATATTTTATTATGCATAAACTAATCAAGTGTAATCTAGTACGTTTTTAATAATAATAAATAAAAAAGTGTCATAAACATGTCCCCATGCATCTGTAAGGGGACTATGTTTAGCACTTTTTTTTGTTAATTGGTAACTAAATGGATGTGTAAACATTACTGCAGCAATGGTAACTTTACTTAACCAATAGCAGGATTAACACAAGGCAGGTTAGCATTGACTTGAATGACAACTTGTGGACAGAACAAATTGAATGATAATTTGTTTCTTTTTACTGGGAGAAGACGACTTGGAGTTCATATCAAAGATAAAGCAATGAAGATTTGTGTGTGTGTGTGTGTGTGTGTGTGTGTGTGTGTGTGTGTGTGTTAGAGAGAGAGACATGGAGTGACAGTGTGACTGATTTCTCTTGGCTGCATGTTTTTGTTTAGTCAAGGGCCTCTGAAGTAGAGGAATTGCAGGTGTTCATGTTGTTGAGGCTTGTATTATCGCCTAATCAAATAACATATTCTTCCATTGATAAAAGCCTTACTTTGATTTTCATACCTGCATGTTGCATACGTGTCTTTTCACGTACAGGTGAAAGTGAAAGTAAAGGATATATACAAAGCTGTTTGAAGAAGACGGGGCATTCCCTGAAAAGGTTTCAGGTAAGAGCTACACGTTATTTACTTCACATGCTGTGTGCTTTTATTCTTTTAATTCTGGGTGCAGAAAATATAGAAAAGCAGCTCATGTTTTAGAGGTGACACTAACGTCATTTGTCAGAGAGACTGAGAATGAATGTACTGTGCAAGGAATGACGACCTTTTATGTTACGTTTCGCTTATTGTTTTTTAATATTTACTCTTTATTGTTGTCATAATTCTTTCTTGTTACTGTAATGGAAGTACTATTGATGTAATTCACTTTAAGGTTAGCTTTTCGCTGTTGAGTTAGAAACTAGGAAGAGCCAATGGTTGTTTTTAGTATAAGCAACACTGTGATAAAGGTTACCGTAGGCTGAAATGTCTGGTTTGCTGTAGTGAATAAATGACTAACCATAATAAAATCACCTGATTAGAGTCAGTAAAGAATAGTCAGTGACAAGTGTCACTAAAAAAAGATTATATTAAAATGTTGGATGATATTGCTTATTTTACTCTCATTATATGCTCTGTCTTTCTGTCTTATGTAATGTGCAGAATCGTTCAGAAGCTGTTTGAATCAGGGGTAACAATGGAAAAATCTCCCACGTCTAATGGTAAATATATCACAGTCAAAGAAATGATATGTAATTTAAATGACTAGACTTGCATTAACAGAATAGAACAAAATAGATATATTGTCACCCGGTTAAGTCATTATGTTGTGCAAGTGTACAATACTAATACCAATATACACTATACAGTACAATACAAAATGCTAAATAATGTAAATTATACAATATACACTAGCAGTCAAACATTTTTGAAAAGAAAGATTTTGAATGTTTTTTTAAAGTCTCTTCTGCTCACCAAGCCTGCATTTATTCGATCGAAAGTATAGCAAAAACAGTAACATTTTGAATTTTGTTTACTATTTGAAATAATTGTTTTCTATTTGAATATATATTTAAAATGTAATGTATTCCTGTGATTTCAAAGCTGAATTTTTAGCATCATCCAGTACTCCAGTCACATGATCCTTCAGAAATCATTCTAATATGCTGATTTGCTGCTCAAAAAACATTTATTATTATTATTATTATTATTATGTAGAAAACAGCTGAGTAGAATTTTTTCAGGTTTCTTTGATGAATAGAAAGTTTAGAAGAACAACATTTGTTTGAAATAGAAATCTTATGTAACATTATAAATGTCTTTATCATCATTTTTGATCAATTTAAAGCATCCTTGCAAAATAAAAGTATTAATTTCTATAACCCCCCCCCCATTTGCAGAAAATTTTGCTTTCATCGCAGAAATAAATTACATTTTAAAATATACTCAAATAGAAAACAGTTTATTTTTAAATAGTAAAAATATTTCAAAATTGTACTGTTTTCGCTGTATTTTGGATCAAATAAATGCAGGCTTGGTGAGCAGAGGAGACTTTTAAGTGGAGACTTTGGTAGTGTACAGTACAATACAAAACTGTACAAAACAATGTTTAAAGTTGGATAGACTAATGTTTTTAATGTGCTGGAGTGAAATGTGAAGTATGTATTCATGCATCATTATAGTCTGTATTAAATCTTACAGAAGACTTTCGCGACATGTTAGGCATTTTGAGAATATAATGACATGATTTTGAGGTTTTAAATGTACAGTTATGTTTTCTGTGTTTTCACAGTGAAGAGTGTCTTTCGGAAACTTTCTTTTTTAAAAAAAACGATGGGAGCTTAAAAAGAAAACCATCTAAAAAGTCATTTAAACAATCTTTATCAGAGGAGAAAGAGGAGAAAGTTACCACAGAGAAATTTCAATTTAAGACCACAGAGATCCCTCAAAAGCCATGCTCAGGTAAATCTCTACAGCACATTTAATGCATACTGCTCCATTTGATATGATCAAAGCAACACTCTGTCATTCCTGCTTTTTCTCAATAGTTATGCAGATCCAAGAATATATACAAAAAGACATGCTGAAGCAGGCCTATCTGAATCTGCTCTCTCTTCGCCTGGAGCTCCAGGCAGAACAGAGCACTCTGGGGCAAGGAGCTTCTAAAGCAAATCTGGATAAAAAAGAGAAAGACCTCAGTCTGCTGTATGACAGACTAAGGGAAAAAACCTCTGTGATTGTACGCAACTCCAATAAAGAGCTGCTGGTGTGTGTAGCACACATTATCCTGGAGGAAGAGAAGAGACAAGGAGAGCCAGGAGCAACGCAGGGATGGAGGGAAGCATGGAGGGATGCGATACTAAACGGGGTTCGAGATACACTTGAGAAGGTTCCTCTGGACAGCCGAGAGCAGAATGCTTCCTGGCTGGAGGTGCATCTGGAGCTTCTGGATAAAGCTGTGGTGGATGATTTGGAGAGGGTGAAGACTGAACTTCGCAGCTTGTATCCAGCAGACTTTAATGTGCATGAAACCTATGTGTCTTGCCACCATGAGGCTGTAGGAGAGCATGTAAAGAAACTTGTGGAAAAGGTGACAGAGCTGAAAGATTACAACACTCTTCTGGAGTTCATTACTCGTTCGTACCCCAGGTGAGGTTTTAGGACTCAGAACTACAGAAATATCTGATGAAACTTCATTGCTTAATTCAAATTTTAAATAAACTGTATCTCTTTTGTGTTACATAGTGATCTGAAAGACCAACAGAGAGCGCTTATAAAGGAGGAGGACCTGAACAAAATAAAAATTACTTACTTTGATTGCCAAAAGGTAAGCTACTGCAAGGAAAGATAGTTTAGTGAATGAAATGCTAATACAATACATAAGTATTACAATTTGTTTTTAATGCCATATTTCATATCAGGTGGACTTTAAACTTAAACTGGAGAATTTCATCAAAATTGAAAAAGAAATGTGGGAAAAGAAGAAATCTCCCGAAAGAACAGATGGATTCGTCATATCAAAAATAGACATGGGTATCTGTGAGGTCAGGACTATTTATAGGACTATAATATTTATAGTATTATTTATTTAATTTTCAAGCATTATAAATTTCATACAGAATTCATGTATGACATTTAGCCTTATCGGAATTCCTACATTTGAAAAAGTCTTTATAATTGCTTCTATCGATTTGTCTTGTCAGCTGATAGCAAGTTATGCTGGGAATCTTGAGAAGATCGATGAGAATCTGGGAAAGTCAATTATACGCTCCTGTTTAGAAGAGCTAAATCCATTTTATACAAGGTTTGTATCACTGAATTATCATAGATTAACTTGAGATCACTTCCGCATCTTTCCTTCTCTAACACTTTCCTTCTGTTTTAGATTTGAAGAGGAGTTTTCACAGAACACTGTCTCTCTGTTGACCTCTGACCTGCTGGACTGCTGTCTTTGGGTAGAATATCACATCACCTACATCAACAGTTTCAATTCACTCAAGTAAGCCCACCATGAGAAGAACGCTGCCACTTTTATGTTGGAAATAACATATTTAAAGTATAAACTTAATGTAATGTTTATAGACACTTACATGCATGTTATTTACAACTGAATAAAAATGTATTATAGTTTGAATTAATATGAAATGCAATTACAGTACTTGAAGAACTGATCTTTCCTTCATAATTAATTGTCTTTGAAATGTGATGATATAATACAGTTCAAAGTCAAATGTTTACATACACCTTGCAGAATCTGCAAAATGTTAATTATTTTACCAAAATAAGAGGGATCATACCAAATGCATGCTATTTTTTATTTAGTACTGACCTGAAAAAGATATTCAAGATGTTTACATATAGTCACAAGAGAAAATAATAGTAGAATTTATAAAAATGACCCTGTTCAAAAGTTTACATACACGTGATTCTTAATACTGTGTTGTTACCTGAATGACCCACAGCTGTGCCTTTTGTTGTTGTTGTTGTTTTTTGTTTGTTTTGTTTTGTTTAGTGATTTAGTGTTTTGTTTTGTGAGTCCCGTGTTTGTCCTAAACTGCTTGCTGTTCTTCAGAAAAGTCCTTCAGGTCACACAATTTCTTTGGTTTTTCAGCATTTTTGTGTATTTGAACCCTTTCCAACAATGACTGTATGATCTTGAGATCCATCTTTTTACACTGTGGACAACTGAGGGACTCATATGCAGCTATTACAGATAGTTCAAATGTTCACTGATGCTCCAGAAGGAAACACAATGCATTAAGAGCTGGGGGTGAAAACTTTTGAACAGAATGAAGATGTGTACATTTTTCATATTTTGCCTAAATGTCATATTTTTTTCATTTAGTACTGCCCTTCATAAGCTACAGAAGATGTATCCCAGAAAACAAAATAAGTAAAATTTACCCTAATCTTCAAATTTATAAAGTGTTCACCCCCTGGTTCTTAATGCATTGTGTTTCCCTCTGGAGCATCAGTGGTCGTTTGAACCTTCTGTAATAGTTGTTTTATAAATAGTTGTAGGACTATAAGTAATCGTCTTTTATGTGAAATATCTTATTCAGGTCAGTACTAAGTAAAAACATAACATGCATTTTGTATGATTCCTCTTATTTTGGTAAAGTAATTAACATTTTGCAACTGTATGTGTAATCTCAGTCACCTAAGTCCCTGTGTGTATGTCAAAGGTTTTTTCTATCATTACTTTTCTTACAGAGAGAATGTGCAGTGCTATAAGGAGAGCTGTTCAGCTCAGGTGGAGAGTCTGGAGAAAAAGGTGGATGGACTGACTCAGAGACTCAGACAGGCCGTGATGGATCATTTCAAATCTGAGGTCAAGGTAAGCCTAACTGCAAATATACAGTATATAAAATATACTCAACATGTCATTTTAAAGGAATAATTCACCTCAAAGGAAAATTTGTTGAAACTTTACTCACCCTCAGGCTATTCAAGATGTACATGATTTTGTTTCCTCAGCAGAACAGATTTGGAGAAAGTCAGCATTATGTCACCTCCTTACCAGTGGAACCTCTGCAGTGAATGGGTGCCGTCAGAATGATAGACATTAAATTATAGACTTTAGTCTTGTGGATTAATTGTGAATTACTGTGATGTTTTTATCAGCTGCAGAAGATCCACTGGTGAGCAAGTGATGTACTGTAATGCTACATTTCTCCAAAACAGTTCCGATAAAGAAACTCAACCTACATCTTGGATAGCCTGAGAGTGACTACATTTTCAGGAAATTTTACATTTGAAGATTTAAATTACAACTAACTACAGTGTCATTTCCTCCCCAAAAGCCTTACATGGATAGCATGATGACAAAAAAATGGCTGAAAACAGATGAGGATTTTAAAGAAGTGGTTTCTACAATAGAGAATTACTCCTGGCTCTGTAAATCCATGAGAGCTCCATCAGCTCAAGTGAGTCTCCTCTCATGTGCTCAGAGATGCACTCTAATAACAGCTGCAGAGCGCCACTTTAAACACAGCCTCTGTATTTACAGATTTTCGTCAATGATATGCACTATTACGTAGCCAAAGAGTATGTCTCCCAGCTGATGAAGAAAAAATATTCCTGCAAAAAAGCCAAGAACGAAGATGCTGCCATAAAAATGAAACAACAGTGGAATGAACTTAAGAAACTGTTTGTGGAAATGGTAAGATATAGTCCAGTATCAAACAATGTGAAATATACGACTGTATTTTTCAAGACAGATGCACTGAAAATATTCTTCTGTATTCAGGGATCATCCTTAAACTGGCTTTACCCACTGGGAAATTACCTTAGTGATATTATTGGAATGGAAATTGAGAAAAATATTAAAGATCTGTTAAATCCATTGGTTAGTAATTACCCAGACATCAGGTAAGCATTATATTAACTTTGAATATATTATTATTATTATTTTCAAACAACACATTTTTGTTCACTTTACTATAGCTAACATGCATTTCACTTTTCATTTCTAGCAAGAAGCAGTTGTCAGCTATTCTGTCCTTCAGAGACAATGGTTTTAGCTTGGAGAGGCACAATCTTATTAATCACTTTACTCTGCTTAAACGGGACGCTGGGAACACAAATCAGGAGCACTCCTTTTTCACTAACATTTAGGTACTTTCCTGAAAAACTATTTTTATAGATATGCAATACATTCTTTTTATATTATAGTCAAAATACAATGCGTTTAATTTAAATAAATTAATAAGGTAAATAGAATAGGAAGTAAATAAGAATAAAAATGTTTTTAAAGAAGTCACTTCTGCTCACCAAGCCTGCATTTATTTGATCCAAAATACAGCAAAAGCAGTAATATTGTGAAATATGTTTACTATTTGAAACAACTGGTTTCTATTTGAATATATTTTAAAATGTAATTTACTCCTGTGATCAAAGCTACATTTTCAGCATCATTACTGCAGTCTTCAGTGCCACATGATCCTTCAGAAATCATTCTAATATGCTGATTTGCTGTTCCATAAAGATTTATTATTATTATTATCAATAAAAACAGTTTAGTACATTTTTTTCAGGATTCTTTAATGAATAGAAAGACCCAAAGATCAGCATTTATGTGAAATAAAAAAGCTTGTGTAATATTATACACTGTTTAAGAAATTAATATTTTTATTTATCAAGGATGCTTTAAATTGATCAGCTGTTTTCAACATAATAATAATAAATGTTTTTTATTTGAGCAGCAAATCAGAATACTAGAATGATTTCTGAAGGATCGTGTGACTGAAGGAATAATGCTAAAAATTCAGCTTTGAAATCACAGGAATAAATTACATTTTAAAATACCTTCAAATAGAAAACAGTTTTTTTTAATAGCAAAAATATTTCAAAATTGTACTGTTTTTGCTGTACATAAAATCAAATAAATGCAGACTTGTTGAGCAGAAGAGACTTCTTTAAAAAACATTAAAAAGTTTTGACTGGTAGTGTATAGGCAGACATATATTCTAAGTTTCTAAGTATCATATTATTATTTTTACAGTGAGATTTCTTTTGGTCATTCTGATGCTTCAGTAACCATCAAGAACCGTCATGGGCCATTTTTGTAATATTTAGAAATATATGTTGCAAATATGTACAAGTATCTGACATATATTTTGTATATCTGTGTAATCCATACATTGACAAATATATATTTTATATTAGTTTTACATATATTGCCATATATCAGATTTTCGTATGTGGAAAAACGACTGCATCATTTGTGTACAGTACATTTTCATGTTAGAATATACAACGGGCATTATTAGTGTATTTGGTACAAGATTACTTGCATACTTGTGCTGGTAAAAAATGATCTGTGAAAAAACTAAGACAACCATGATTGTTGGACTTTAGTGGTCTCTGATACTGTGATATTCTGTAAGTAAAACAGTTTGTCTTTTGTTGCTATTTGCCTCTAACCATGTGTTATTTTTTTGAGTGAAATAATCATGATTATGTATTTACCTATTATCTTGCAGCATTACTTTGGTGTATGTTTTGGTTGCTTGTCCTTATATTTGCCAATAGAGGGAGACATTAAACTACAGACGCAAGATTTGCATTTCCTCCATATTGCCTAATCGTGCAAAAGGAGACTTGATGGATTCATGCTGTGATATAAATCATGTAAATGTGATGTATAAATTGCTTTGAAATATAAACTCTAGGTGCACCCAGCTCTTTAAACAAAAGCTGTTGGTTGTATATTTTGTCCCTCCCTCTTCTCATGTTTAATGCAAATTTGAAATCTGTTTTTAGCTGAAACCTAATATACTTTGAAGACAAAAATAATATTTACCTCTAACTACGGTGTGTCACTGAACAGATATTTCCTTTTATGTGGTGTTTGTAATGTTCTATTGATTTGGGGATATTTATAGAGATTCTGATGTGAGATGCCTCTTTTGTTTACATATTCATGTTTGATTTTGTCTTGTAGCCTACTCTTTGGAATGTGATGAACTGAAATATTTATAAATGACTTAATTATTAAGCACATTTTTATATCTTTCCACATGCAAAAAGAGTGTGTTTGTTTGTCTGCGTGAGAGAGTGTTATTTCAGGACAGGCTGGCTTGTGTCCAGATGTCCTGAGGATTACAATCTTATCCACAGTCTCTAGAATTAGATGTCATGAAATGGGTTGGAGGGGATTTTAAAGATATTTGTAGTTCTGAGATTGAATGCCATGGGTCTCTGGCTCGCCCACAAGCTCTCTGTAGTTAAAAATGACACTTTGCTCACCTCCTCTCACCTCCACATAAGCATCTCTATCGCTTTTGCTTCCCACAAATCCATAATCCCACTTTTTCTCCACCTTGCCCTACTTAACGTGATCACAGGTCTGAATATTTGCCTTACTTCCTCCTCTCAAGAGGATGCAGCTTATTCAAATATCTTCTAGCTGATTTGTATACAGAGACAGGAGGCAGCTGATGACTTCCTGAGTGTCATGTCATTGTGAAGATGCGTAAAACTCAAGTGTGTGTATGAAAATGCATGTCAGTGCTGCTGTCTCTGGTGCTCAGTAAGTATTATATTTAGCTCATCACAGCGTTCCTGATGTCAGATGCGTTCCAGCGCTCTCTCTGTCTCTCACGCTGCCTTACCTTATCGTGCAAAGCAGGAGTCACGCTGAGATCCAGCACACACATGCATGTAATCAACACATCAGTCATGACAAATGCTATCCGGTTAATGAAAGTCTCACGGGGTTCACCAGACCCACTTTAGATCACTGTTCTTCACTGGAGGGCTAATGAGGCTAACATCAGTTGCAGGATTTTTGACATTGTGCTGATGGAAAAATCAGAAGTTGAAAAAGACATGTGCGAACCTAAAGTCAGACATATATTTGGATAGAGATCTTTCCTTGTCTCAGTCACTTTTTATACACATTTCTAGCATATTTATGCTTCATTTGGAGGTTCTGTTTCTTCTCAGTCACAGAACTTGCACCATCCATAACATTCACCCTAACAACCACCTAAAACGCCCCAGCATCCACTTTTGTACGGGCAAGCACCACTTTTCATCAAACATGCATAAAAATACACTCTTACATTTTTAAAATTTTCGTTTAATGGCTGACGAGGGCTGAGCACTGGTTCAAATGCTGATTATTTCTTCACTATAAATAAGAGAAGACTGTCCTAGTTTTCTACTCTCGTTTTTAGAAACAGCAACATTACACTTCAAGAGAAACCTGTATGCAGCTGCAACACTGCCATTCGCCTGTTTGTTAGTTTTTAGTTTTGGAAACTCCTGTAAATGTGGTGCTCTTTCTATTCTGTGAATATAGTAGAAAGTATAGCTGCAAACAGCAATTCAAGGGATAGTTAACCCAAAAAATGAAAATTCTGTCATTAATTACTCACCCTCATGTCGTTCCAAACCCATAAGACCTTCATCCATCTTTAGAACACAATTTAACGATTTTTTTTTTTTGTTGATGAAATCCAAGAGCTTTCCGACCCTGGATAGACAGTAACGCAACTGACATGTTTAAGACCCAGGAAGGTAGTAAGGACATTGTTAATAGTCCTTAATAGTTAATAGTGGACATTAATAGTCCATGTGACATCAGTGGTTCAGGCATAATTTTATAATAATGACTTAGTGTCCCAGCCTCAGAGGTAACAAGAGAGCAGTGGATTTATTGATTTCTATACTGTATATTACACTGCTGCCACACAGAGCTAATATAAACATGCAAGTTCTTTCCCAACTGTTTACTTTCACAGAGATTACCAACTTTTTTTTGTAACACCTGTGTTTTTTTAACATAAACTTGTGTGTTTGACAGTTTAAGCACAATAAGACATAAAAGAGAACTTAGTATTTAGAACGGTAACACTTTATTTTGATAGTCCACTTTAGAAATTCTACTAACAGTAAGTAACTTTGCAACTGCATGTCAACTATTCATTAGAGCATTAGTAGACTGTCTGCTTAATATCTTCTAACACTCTTCTAAACTTTGCAAGTATATGTCAATTTATTCTACTAATCCTAAACCTAACCTAACAGTCTGCTCTGAGAGTTAGTAGACATGTAGTTGCAAATTAATGAGAATTAGCTGACTTGTAGTTGCGAAGTTACTTGTAGTTAGTAGAATGTCTAAAGTGGACTATCAAAATAAAGTGTAACCTTTAGAACTTTAGTACTCACATGCTGTGTGACAACCACTTTTTGTGTGCGTGCTTCGAAAATGTGCACTTAGAAAATCAGATTTGGTTTAATCTCAATTTGGTTTAACACGCATGATTTCAGTGCGATAGACATGATAATCAAAACCAAACAGTTGTTTTTTGGCAGAGTATCTGAGGTAGGAGCTGTTAAGGCACAGCCCTATTTTGGAAAAGGGGGCAGGGAGCAGCAGCTCATTTGCATTTGAAGAGACATGCACGAAAACAGTGTTTCTACTTTCGCTCAAAATGGCCTTTTTCAAAATGATATAATAAATGATCTGTGGAGTATTTTGAGCTGAAGCTTCACAGACACATTCTGGGGACATTTGAGACTTATTTTACATATTGTAAAAAGCAGCATAATAGGTCTCCTTTAATACAATCACTAGTAATATGATTTAATTATTTATCTCTTTTGACCAGCAATGACACACAGTCAGTTTGGTATCACTGTGTCAAAGTTTGCAGAGATACAGCCTTAGATGCAGTTTGGCATCACGCCATCACTGTTTTGTTCATTGACACAAAATCCATAACTTTTCGGCTGCACGGTCTGAAGATGAAACAATTTGAATTTGGTGAAAATTGGACTAACAGTGTAGGAGGAGTTTGAAAAAGTTGGAACCTCTGAGTCGACAACATGAAAAGCTATGAAGTAAAATGTCATTTTGTTCAACAAACAAATCAGACAGGAGAGTAGATTAACTTTGGTGGATTAAAACTTGGAAACTTGGACGTCTTTTTTTTGCGGCTGAAATAAAATACATTCTGATGTTCATTCAAGTTTTTTCATGTTTTAAGTAAAGAAGAAAAGATAACTGGTTCACGTGTCGATTGATCTCATGAAGGCATGATCTGTCACGACACATTAAAGAACCACAAAATTGTATTTGTTTTAATTTCTCAAAAAATGACAACATTTTAAAGCTGAGACCTTGTTTCATGCCAGATGTAACCTGCTCTGTCTTGTCTGTTGGCGTGTTGTCAATTTCCTCTTTGCTCAGCGTATTTTTCACTGCGTTAGAACATGATGTACAGTGTAAGAGCGTCATTATTTGTCGGACATAGCAACAGTAACTAAGGAGGGCGGATTTTTGCAAAGGGCCAATTGGTATTGATGTTCTTGGCATGATCCAAGGAATTTATCAAGACCAAAAAAACTGCCCTTAACCCCCATTTTTGATGTGAAAGTGCACTATCCAAACTTTGTTATAATTCATGAACAAATGCATTTTCTAATATGATTTTGAAGTACCATTTCCATGGTAATGCAATGTCAAATTTTAAAGTGGGTTTCAAAAGATGAATTTTGAGGTTTTAATTGATATATAATTTATGATAATTTCTAAAACATGATCAGAACTGCTCTTATGATGTAGATTTTTGAGGTGCACTCTTGTCATAAATTATTCTATTACTGTTCCTACATAATTTGTAACAAAATTTGTTTGTAAAAATGTAATTGTAATATAGTGAAATAAACTTAAGCGTCCCTCTGAGGGAATGGGTGACAGTTAAAAGGTTAAACTTTCAGTACTTTCAGATCATGTTGGTGAATACACATACCAAGTTTCGTAAGGATATGCCAATGTGCTTGTATAAACTAGCATTTTACAACTAAGCTTAAAGGGATGGTTCACCCAAAAATTAAATTAGCCCATTATTTACTGACCCTCCAGGCTTACTAGATGTATCCAGTCGAATCCACACCCCATGAGGCCTTGCGTCAAAAGTGGGAGCGTCTACCTGTTCGAGTAAACAAGCGGGACATGACACTTATTTATTCAACAGTTAACAGGAGTGACAGGCAAATAAAGCCTTGTGAAACACCGAGACTTTCCTGTGTTTCGGGAAAAGATTCAAAGCTTTGAGTGTGTCAAAAACAGCGCGATGTGGTGGTTAGTAAAAAGTAAAGCAGCCAAAAGACTAAAGCTCCGTCAGAAAAAGCATTTACCACAATTTCCATAGATCGGTCCATGTTGTATGCACAAATAAAAGCCTAACTGTGTTTGTGTGTTTGTTTATTGAATTTCTGACTCTGATAAATGAATTTACCCACTGAACAGTGCCATTAAATGCCAGTACAAATATCAATATGATGTAATATAAGAATAATGTACACATATATTAATTGCATATGGCATATATTTAATTTTCCTGAAATAATTTGTATTCTTCATACTACTTGTATGACTGGGTATTTAAAATGTAATTATTAAATAGGTCCCAATGAAGATGTACTCACAAAGTAAGATCTGGGGGTCGAACATTAGGACACGCAAAGTGAATCGCGCACATGACTGGACAGAAAGTGAGGCTTCTACGAAAGGGATCTCTACGTTAACAGTCCTCGAATTAAGGCTTCATCTGCCCTTTAACACAAGCTCTGATGTCTCGGTTAAAAAGTCATTTCACTAGTTGACAGTCATTCAAGATTTAACGATCCAAACTTGCTGATGATGTGGGAACACAAATTTGAAAAGCATATGCTGTGCATAAGAACGTAATGACATCTCTCATAAAGGTGTGCATCTTTACAAAGGAAACAATGGTCTAAAAAACACTTAGCCTCTTCGCTAATTAGCACACAAAATACCATTGTATACTACGTCCGCCACCTCACCGGAAGTTGTACCCACGTTCTTTTTTACAGTAGCAAAGAAACTTGTGGATATTAAAAATTATCCTGGTACTTCCAAGCTATAGAATGGCATGGGCGGATGTTTCTTTTCATTAGTCCAAAATAAGTCCAATAAAGTGCATCCATTCATAATAAAAAGTGCCTCACACAGGTCTAGGGAGGTGAATAAAGGCCTCCTGTTGCGAATCAATGCATTTGTGTAAGAAAAATATCCATATTAATCTAGCTTGTGCAGACTGGTCGTACATGGAAGCAGCTCCGGGTGGATGACGCAAGATGTCGGCATTGGAAGTGCCAGGATAATTTTTAATATAACTCTGACTGGATTTGTCGGAAAGAATTTAAGTCATATACACATAGGATTCCTGGAGGGTGAGTAAATAATGAGCTAATTTTTATTTTTGGTTGAACTATCCCTATAAGCTTTTTGACAAATTTGTTCTTGTGTTGTTTGAGAATGTTTTGACTAATCAGCTTGAATTCCATAACTTTTTGTCTGTTTGGTCTGAAGACTTTCTGGTTTGATTTTGATGAAAATCAGAGCTACAGACTAGAAACAGTTCTAACGTTTTTTTTTTTTGTTGTTGTTTGGTTTTTTTTCTGTAATTATAAAATCTATATCTATATTTTTTTTTCTTGCCTGATTACACTTCTGCACTAAACCAAATAACTTTCTGTTTTAACCTGTTTATCTTTTAAATATTGCATAGACGCTAATTGAGTCAGTATTTATTGTTTCCTGTGAAGTGTTATATTTATAGGCTGTGTCTACTGGTTATGTGCGTTAATTATTGGTCTTGTAAAGACCTGTCATGCATTAAACATTGTTTGTATTGTGGCTCCGGAGACTGTATTTTGCTTCTTCCTCTGCCACGCAGATGAAAATGACATGACAGACTTAACCGACAAACATCTGTCACGCAGACACGCAGGGGAACTTTTTGCTTGTGAGAAGCTAATTTTGTTGATGCAAATGTTCAGCTTTGCATACATAAAAGACCTACAGCCAGAAGCAAAACAAAGGACTGAAGTGAAATGAGCACAACTTTGCAAACAACCATGGCTGACATGAACAGGGATGAATGAAATAATTTCCTTGCATGTAATCCTGCATTCGTTTCGTTGACCCTGAAATGACCTTTCTCCCTTTATCAGGAATGTGCTCCCTCGCTCAAATATGCTGTTGTCTAGGGATGCAATCAAAAATGAGCTTGTGCCGCTTTCTGTGCAGTCAGAGAGAGAGATCATGATTGAGAGTCACCATCGAGACCTGAACTGCATTATGGGTAAGAACAAACAGAATTGGCAACAAAGGCAGAAGTGTAGCTCTCCAGTCCCAGTGCGTCTCATTTGATTCAGTTTTCTCTTGATGGTGTAGTTTTAACAATCAATAACAACACGAGAAGATGAATTGACCTAGATTGATCCAAAGCAGGCAGATTCACGCGTCATGACTTACTTTCCATTCAAATACCCAGAGGCAGTATCTTCTGAGTTCAGTTTTTATATACTGTCTGACTGGATCCCTTTGGATCCCACATGTTGTTTGGCTGTTGAATATGCCACTATGCCCCCTAAATGAAAATAAACTAACAAATGTAGGTTTTACATTTTATGTGGCACTTAATACACTGACCCTGCTGATCTTTATGTCATTGTGTAAGCTGACCTAAGCCTCACCCTCAGTTCACCAAAAGGCTTATAATGGAGTTCTCATGAATGCCGTCTTTACAAACAAGCACTGACAGACAAGTGACAAGCTGTTCATGATCCATCTGTCACCTGAGCCAGACCTGCTTGAGTAGGTGGAACAGACTACACAAATAAGCATACGCGTAGGCATACACAACCAGTCACACAATGAGAGAAAACAGAGAGGTGTGAAATTAATCGTTGTCCAACAAGGTCACGAGATCATCAAAAGGGTGATGTTTAGGAAACTGTCTATTCAGTGTGTTATGTCACTGATCCACATATAGTATAAACCCTATTTTTTCCAAAAGACACAGACCCAAAACAGAGTTTTGTTAAATCAGTATAGAAGAAGGAAAATGTGCTGTTTTTTGATACTAAAGTTTATGATGGTCAAATATATACAGAAATATCACGTGAAACTCTAGATATGCAGACAGATAGGTCCTTTACATGCAATCTGCTAGCAATCACATCATTTACAACATGTCACAAGCTGCTGAATCTGCTGATTGTCAGCTCAAAATTTAAAAGGGACACCAGATGGCCATTTTCCACAAGTTGGTATGATTATTTATGGTTTTCATGAAATGTCTGCAAAATACTTTGGTTAAAATTCCTCAATGGTCATGTAAAACAACACCCTTTTTACCTTGTCAAAAACAGCTCTGTTCACAGTGACCCATTTCAGTGCACGTCTCTTTAAATGATAATGAGCTACTGCTCACTCCACCCCTCTCTTCTGTTTTTTTGTGTATTAAGTGGTGTGTTACCATCAAAAACAAAACTAATCCACTGGGTCCTCCAGTTCTGATGTCGGGAGAAAAGGAAGACTCTTATGTTCACTTTTATATCTAACTACAAAACACCTGTATTGCTTACGAGACGTTGTCACCACAGATGCTTGAGCGCTGAGAAAACGGCGGACAGTGTACAACTGGCTGAGGGCAGAAATATGCTAATACGGGACAGTCTGTCAGCAGTCGTGGGCGGGGCTTGAGCAATATGATGTCATACTGCTCAGAAAATCAAAACAGCTCAAAAATTGAGACTGTTTAGGTTTTTAGGGATTAAATAAAAAGGAGTGAATAGATTTTATCATTGTAGGGTGGTTGTGTTTACACACTGCTAAGACACATTTATATGCAAACACCATGTAAAAGGGAAATTTGCATCCGATGTCTCTTTAAATAGTCTGGTTCTGTGTTAATGGTAAACAGGTTTTGCAGAGTGCTATCAGAATTCCTCTGAAACCCTTCACCTCCTCCGGCTACACCTGACTAGATTTGCTACAGGATTTATGTATGCCTTTTTTTGTGTAGCAGCAGAAAAGTAATATTTATACAAAAATAAATCAAACAACTGGAATTCTCCACTACAGTGGTAGTTTTTTATTTCTGAATGAACTAGTGTTTTTTAAAGGCACAATATGTAAGATTTTTATTATAAAAATATCCAAAAAACCATTTGCACAGTGTGATATATTTCATGAAGCTATGTACTTACATTATCCCAAAAGTTCCCAAGTATTTGTAAATTCTTTTTAAGCGTGTGTTTATGTGTTGCGCATTATAACCAATCACACACAAGTCTGATGAGCTTATGAAAGCAATGGCCAATCAGAGGCATCCAGATGAGTCTTCTTAATCACCTAATGAGTTTTTTTTATCAGTGTAGGCTGTCTTGCTGACTGAATTCTGCTCTCTTGTCATAAACAACAAAGTGCAGATGTACGTATGATGTAGAAAATTTTCATCACCTGATGACATAATGATGTAACCTGCAGAAAGAATGATTGAAAAATCCCTGCCACTAACATACATTTTTAAATGCGATACAAACCAAAACACAAACATTGGTTATTTTCTACAAAAATTTGCAATTTATATACTTTTTAACCTCAAATTCTCATCTTGTACTCTGTGCACTCCGGTTCAATACAGTTAGGGTATATCGAGGAAGTCCCATCTCATTTTCTCCTCCAACTTCAAAATTGTCTTACATCGCTGTAGAAGTACCGACCTAGTGTTCACAAGGTGAACGTGCAAAGGTCAAACGCCCTTTAAAAAAAAACATGCGCATTGCAGAGCTGGACAAGATGAGCATTTGTGGTTAAAAAGTGTGTAAATATTATTATTTTTTTTAATTTTTAGTTGTTTCGTGAGATAGCACCCTTATTCCTTGGCTGAGACTGTTTAGAGCTCTTGTAAGCTGCATTAATACTGGATTTTTAACCTTTAATCCATTGAGCACCATTGAAGTCCACTATATAGAGAAAAATTCTGGAATGTTTTCCTCAAAAAACATTTTTTGCGAATGAAGAAAGAAAGACATGAATATCTTAAGAAAGAAAGAACATTTTTATTCTGGTAGTGGAGTAATTTTCATTAACTACATTAATAGACAAGCTTTTAAAATGATTATATTATTATTAAGACACCATACATTATTATTAAAATACTAGATGTTATACTTTATGTCACATGGACACTGTATAATGCTTGTGCACTGGAATCAGGAAACTAGGTCAAACTAAAAACAGGAACAAGGAACACTCAAACTAAACCAAAACACAACATAATTCTGACAGTATGTTGTTTGACCATATGTGGCTTCACTTCCTGTCTAAAGAACTTCATCCAATATACTCATAATGCATCATCACGATTCCCTGAGATGCTCAAACACACACACATTTACATGCAGATACACGCCCGTAAATGAAGAGCTTCCGTAACGGGGTTGTGCAAGTGTCATCCTTATTTTAGAATTGATTTCTCGTTTTGTGTTTCTTCATCTCCCAATTGATTGAATATACTTTTTCATAAATACTTCTTTTAAAAGCTGAACAATAGGAAATGCCCTTCCTTTTCAAATTTGAATAAACCCATTCTGTGCTATATGCATGAGTCTACACACACATGCATACTTGATTGAAAACCACTGTTCATGCTAGCACAGAACGGAAATGCACACACACACACACACACACACACAACTATCTTTAACAGCATGTGTCAACAATTAATGGATGGCATTAGTGGGTATTTGATTGAGATGACATTTAGCAGGTCTGCCAAGAGGTTAATGGAGAAGAGAGAAAAAAACAACTTTAGTGTATAGAAAGAAAGAGATGGACAAATGTGAGAGGGAGAATATAAAAGAAAGACAATTATATTCTCTGGTTTAAAACACTACATGGACACAGCATTCAATACTCATAAGAAGGTGTTGAATACAAATTAATCAAATATAATAAGAATGCTCATAATTGAATGCTATTTTAGTAATATTAATGCAACATACTGACCTATTAAAAGTGTATTTAAAGAGATAGTCCAGCCAAAAATGAAAATACTGATGTCTGCTGTAGCTCTCCTTTCATGAAAGATGAAGCAATGTCTGATTCGATGACAAATGAGTCACCAAATCAGATAATATACACAGTATCAGAATATATAATTCAATAACAAATCAGACTGATCCGATTCTCGATTTTAACTCACTGACTCGATGATGACATGGTGACAGGGTTTCTTAAAGGGATAGTTCACCCCAAAATGAAAATTCTGTCATTAATTTCTCACCCTTATGTCATTCCAAACCCATAAGACCTTCGTATCTGGAACACAAATTAAGATATTTTTTATTAAATTTGAGAGCTTTCTGACCCTGTATAAACAGCAACACAACTGACATGTTCAAGACCCAGAAAAGTAGTAAGAATATTGTTAAAAAAATCCATGTGACATCAGTGGTTCAACCAGAATCTTACGAAGAAAACAAAATAACTTTATTCAACAATTTCTTCTCTTCTGTATCAGTCTTCACTGCAATTTCATTTGATTTCATCAGAAATATCTTAATTTGTGTTTGTGTTCCGAAGATAAATAAAACTCGTATGGGTTAGGAACGACATAAGGGTGTCCCTTTAAGCTTACTGGAGAGAATGATTATTAGTGATTAAAGGATTAGTTCACTTCCAAAAACAAGAAATTATGTTTTTTGAATGTAATAGGCTTCTATGATGCCCCCAAAGTTGAACTTCTAAAATGCAGTTTAAATGCAGCTTCAGAGGACTCTAAACGACCCCAGCCAAGCAAAAAGGGTTTTATATAGGGATGTTTTTTTTCATTTTTTTTTTTTATTGCAGTTTATATACTTTTTAACCTCAAACGCTTGTCTCGTCTAGTTCTGTGTGAACTGTGTTTCCCGTCATGACAGTTAGGGTACGTCTAAAAACTCTCATATCAGTTTCTCCTCTAACTTCAAAATCGTCACATCACTGCAGAAGTACTAACCCAGAGTTTACAAAGTGAACATGCAAAGAAGATCAAACACCCTTTACAAAAAACAGGTAAAAACAGCGATGTAGGATGACTTTGAAGTTGGAGGAGAAAATGAGACGGGAGTTTTTCGACATACCCTAACTGTCACTACCGGAAAAAAACAGTTCACACAGAGCTAGACAAGACGTTTGATTTTAAAAAGTATATGAATTGTAATTTTTTTTTAGAAAATAACCGATCATTTTGCTATCTGGATCATTTAGCGCTCTTTGAAGCTCCATTTAAACTCCATTTTGTTAAAATTTGGGGGCACCATAGAAGTCCATACATGGAGAGAAATCCTGAAATGTTTTCCTTAAAAAACATAATCACTTTACGACTGAAGAAAGAAAGACATAAGTTAGAATTACAGTGTAGTTTGGAACAACCCGAGGGTGTGAAAATGTTTATTTTTGGCTGACTTGCTAGGACGATATTCAGTATGTGTTTGCATGCATGGAAGTGTTACCTCTTTACCATCTCACCTGGCTGCATTTGAAATCAGCTGTTTGAAGCCACCAGAGACAAAGTGAGGGGAAGATAAAAGCGGATCTCTTCCTTTAACTACAGAGAGAAACTTTACTAGAGCACCGTTGAGTGCGGCACACTGTTGAATGGGCGGCACACTTCTGAGCAGAGATTTGATGCATTTATACCCTTGATAGAATATGAAAGAGTAAAATAGACTATGTCTCACCGAATGGCATGAACAAACAAAGATGTGAGATTGGGACTGCAGCTCTGATGATAATAATGATGAGGAGCATGCAGCTGATAGCTGTGTTGCTAATCAGGCTCCAGCTGAACTAGGTCAAGTGCCACTATCCGTGTCTGATGTAACCAAACCCCTACATTGAACCATCTCCATAGTTACCCAGCACAAGCACAGAGGGGTTTTGACTGAAGTGGAAAAGAGATAAAAAGGAAAACAATGACATTAACTGAGGACAGGCAATGCAATTCTGGAAATAACGTACTCGTGTTTCAGTAGAGGCCCTTTAACTTCAGAAAATAAACAAGTCGAATTTCAAGTTCAGATGTTTTAATTTTGGACAGTGACATTAAAGGAATAGTTCACCCAAAATATCTGAATTTGCTTATAATTTACTAAGCTTGTTTGTTCATCAAAACAGATTTGGAGAAATTCAGCATTACATCACTTGCTCTCCAAGGGATCCTCTAAAGTGAATGGGTGCCGTCAGAATGACAGTCCAAACAGCTGATAAAAACATCACTAATTCAAAAGTAATCCACACCACTCCAGTCCATCAATTAGCATCTTTTAATAAATAAACTCATCATTAAGATTTTTAGCTTTAAGTTTTTAGCTATAAACTATTGTTTAAAATAAAAAGAAATAAAATTTCTTTTTTTCAGAGAAAAAGTCGTCATGCCTCAATTAGAAGAGAAATATGCACAGATCAAACACTGTTTACAAAAAAGTCCAGAACAGTTATAAACAAATATGTTGGTGGATTTTAATGTGAGAGAACAGCAAGGGACTTTTTCACTGGAGGAAGTGTTATTATGGATTACAGACACAGTGGTTTAGAGTTAACCAAATAAAGTAGACACCTTAATGGTGGATTTGTTTATTACAAACATGCAACGTTTCTCTTCACACAACATTAATTGATGTAATGCTAAACTTCTCCAAATCTTCTCTGATGAACAAAAAAAGTTTTTCATTTTTCACTTTTGAGTGAACTGCTCCGTTATTACTGAAGTGCTCATGAAATCAATAAAAGTAAAGTGCATATCACGTTGTCGTGGGATTTGTGGGTCAGCGGGCAGACAATGGCCGTCACATGCTGCGGACTTAACTCGAGTCATCAGGGTCACGTTAATCACAGAAAGGTCATCAAGCTGCATGGCCGACTTAATCTCCCTATGCCCCCTTTATCTTTAAGAGCCAGTGTTTTTATACAAAAGGACACTGGTCAGTCTCAGTCTGAAATCATTGATTCATAATCATCTTATTTCTGAAATGTTTGTGATTTCAGTTAAAATACCAGCGCTCCTCTTCCACATGCCTCGTGTGCGGTGTGTTTTTTACACTGGACTTGCTAGTAAATTTCACAAATGATCAAAAAAAATCAACACATTGAATTAAACATGACATTTTAAAGTACAGAAAGACCAAAATAATATTTTTCTTGCAAAATACTCCAATTTGTATTTATAACTACAACCTGATTTGAGCTCTTAGTTCCCACCAGACCACATAATTAAGAAATTTTAGGTAATTAAAATAATGATGGAAGTAGAGTTTGAGTGGAGCAGGGTGTTGTGTTGTGTCCTTGTGTTGTGATTGACAGGATCAAATGAAAATGCTCCTCCCAAACAAATAACCCATTATACCTTGCCTTTTTGGGAATAATGGGGATATTGAGCATAAAAGAGAACTTGCTGTGTGGGATTATAAACTACACAAAACAATGCAATAATAGTTTTTTGGAAAACATTTATCCGAGCTACAGTGGAGATCAAAATTAGAGAACAACCTACAATTTCCTAAATTTCGAGGTCACTGCTTAGTCCTGTTTGAAGTAATCCTAACAGGAGTAGAAGGGCGTTTTTTAAGCATATTTCATAAATTAATTGTATTCTGAAACACTGTATAAAACTTAAATGAGAAATTTGAAAAATAACTTGGTGTTAATCTGGCACCTGATCCTAATTTCCTTAATTATATGACAAACCCTATTTAACTGACAGCATTCCTACAATTTTCACTGAGATAGCAAGATGGCAGCCTGCTCTAAGGTGAATGAAACTCTGTGCCAGGAGATTGTCCAGACAAAGGAATATTCCTGTCAGCCGTTACAAGATGAGTTGGTCAATTTAAATCTGCAGGTTTACAATGACTCTAATTCATTCAAGTCCACCAAAAAGGCTGGTCGTCCACGTGAGACACATGCACGTGAAGATAGAATAATGCAGAGACTCTCAATGGGGAATCGGTTCAGCACTGCAGCTGGAATTGCTTGCCAGTTCAGCGCTGAACAGGGTAAGGATCTGTCTCGGCATGTTTAAGAGAAGTTGGACTGAAAGCACACTCTGCACTGACCAAACCCCTCATCAACAGAAAGAATCAATAGGCTAAGCTCACCTTTGCTAAGAGGCATGTTGTGTGTAGAGAACACTGGTCCAAAGATCAGTTTAATTTTTGGGTCTGATGGGAAACGTTTTATTCAGTGTCAAACTGAGGAAAGACTAAACCCAAAGTGTGTAAAGAAGTCAGTGAAAGATGTAAGAGGAAGTGTCATGGTTTGGGGGGATGTTTTCTGCAGCAGGAGTTGGGCCTCTTATACAGATACATAGCAGGTAAATGCAAATGTTCATCAGAAGCTCCTTCAGCAACATGCAGTTCCTTACCTGTAAGCATCTCCCAATCAGCCTGCAATTTTCATGTACAACAATGAAACCATCACACTGCAAAACAGGTAAAGCAATTCCTTGAAGCTAAGAACACTGAAATAATGAAATGACCAGCCCAGAGTCCTGATCTAAACCTGATTTCTGGAAAACCTTGGCAACAAAATTATGGCTAAGAAACCTACTACAGCTACCAAACTATAGGAAGAAGAGTGGACCATGATCACACCAGCACAGTGTGAGAAACTAGTGATTTCCTGAGCCCGCCGATGTGCTAAAGTCATTCAGAGCAAGGGCCTCTACACTTCCTACTCATTTTTGACAGCTGTAACCTTACAACATTTTTGTTGTAATCTTCTTTAATGGTACAGTTGTTCCTGTTCTCTAATTCTGATCACTGTTTTTTCTACACAATTAGTTGAAATGCCTGAATGTTTTGTCAAACATGTTAGTAGAACAGTGGTATACCTTAACTTTGATGACAAAGATTAACAATATCTTGTAGTTTGAACATTAATGTGTGTTGGCAGTGTATGTACAAATCTACCCTATAATGATAAAAATCCATGCAGTGGTTTTTAATTAATCTGTAAAAATAATATCCCCTTTTTCAAATCGAGCCATTCTCAGTTGCCTGTCGGTGTGGCGTCACACCCACAGAGGCCGCTCCCATGATAGTTGATTGACATGAGCGTCTTACCTCAGATCAGCTGTAACAGTCAGACCTTCATGTTTTGATGCCGGAGCAGGGATGTAAATTAGACAAGAATTGAGCGATTGAGGTGTTGTGTTGCTGGATGTAATAATGAATGTAGTGGTCGTCATTTACTCCCAACATCTGAGCCGCTGAAGATGCAGTAGATTACGTTTGTTTGTGAAGGGAATGCACCTCCCAATCTACATATATCCATCTATGTTCGCACTAATCATTCGTGATCCAGCTTCACTTACAGCAGAAGTGAGTATAAGGGTTTTTTTATGAATCTTTGCGATCGCCTTTCCTAATGATGTGCTAGTTAGCAAGTTTAGCGGCTAAATGCGGCTAAAATAAACAGGCTCGTCACTCCACAGAGAGAAGAGAGGGGCGGGGCGAGCAGAGCTCCTTTGCATTTAAAGCAGCTTCGACCAGAATGGGATGATTTTTGAAGGGCTCACTTTGACAAGGTAAAAAGGATGTTGTTTTACAACTTTTTAACCAAAGTAGATTATAGATTTTTCATTAAGACTTTAAACAATCATAGCAACTTGTGGAAAATGGGCATCCGATAACCCCTCCTTAAAACAAAGTAAAACAGCTTTAATGAATGAAGAACACAAACTCAGCAGTTATCTAATATTAATCTTTATTTAAACTTACCAAACAAATGAACAAACAAAAATGTGTACATATAAAGAGCAAATATCAAAATATCAGTAAATTTTTTACAACAATTATTTAATAATGAAATGAAGGCAATTGGGTAGAATCTTAAACAGAATTTGAGAAAAAAAAAAAAAAAAATCTGATCAGCGTTTTCCAGAAGATGTATCTGCTGGTTCATTATGTAATTTCCACGTTATTCACAACTCTCAATGCATGCCAGTAAAAAAAGATCAAAAGTCCTGATGGAGACACCTCGTATGATAGTGATGGAGAGTGTTTTAAGGCAAACACAAGCCATTCATTACAGAATTATGAAAACATTGCAGTAGACAAAATGCGATTTCAAAATATAGACTCTAAACAACATACACATCAAGGCAGTTTCACTATGAGGATTTAAGAAAATATCATGGGATCATGAAGTGGTTTAAGAATCACATCAGTATTACTACAACATCTGAACTATTACTATTAAACTAGATAGTAAGTGAAAATATACATGAAATTTTAAGTGACTTATGCCTGTACGTGCAATACTCGCAGTCACAATATCAGAGTTGGCCTTCCCAGTATTTCCCAGCATGATGTGATGTGATTCATGCCTGTTGTATGATTCAACCGAGTTGTGTAATACTCAAGGACAGGCGTCTGTTTAAATTTCTAACCCTAAGAAAGAAAATAGCAATAGTACAGAATGCTTAGCAAACACGACCAATTATAGCCAAACATTGAATTAAGCTGTACAATAAGCAGTCTTTGTTTGCAGTCCAGTTGCAGGACTCTAGCTCCAGCGGTTGTGCTTTGAAGATATTGTGTACGTGCACAAGCGCCTCTAATAATTTCAAGTCTGCAGAAAGTCAGACAGGGCTTGGAGATATAAGGAAGTCCTTGTCCACGGGCTGATTGGCAGGCAGACATGTTTGAAGTTCAGTAGCAGTCATTCCTCACAAGCCTTAGCCAGATGGTGTGGTGAGAGGATGGAGTCTCCTCGCATAAAGTTTTCAGCCGCCGAGCGTGTAATGAATAATTTTCACATGAATGTGAGATCCACAGTGGTCACTGCAATCTTTTTAGAATATGTATTCACAGGCTTCTGGGATACATCAAAGTGGAGGGCATAATAACAAATCAATACATCTCTCTCTAGATTTGACATCAAATCGTTCAAAACCATTGTGTGCTTACATGGTTCTGGAATACTTGATTCTGATTGGTCAGTATACATATATATGGTAAACATACATAAATATTTGACCACAAAAAGCTATAATTTACCTTTCGTGCTCAAATATGTATGTATACTTACTGATGAATAATAAAATTGACAAGTGGATTTCATGAATTCCTTTTCATTCAGTAGCCATGTATTAAGTGTACTAATTAAATCAGCTGGTCAATAAAGCTAAATTATAAAGCAATACTGGCTAACTGACTGTACATTGCTTACTTGAGATCCAGGAACTGTTATTTTTCTACATTTATATTGAACAATATTCTGTACATTCATATTTTCCAGCTTAAGTGTGCTCATACAATCCATTTTTGTTGTGTCATCCAAATTCTACGCATTTTCAGTAGATTATCAGAGATGTAAATTTATGCAGCAGTTTTATTAACAGAATTTCTGCATCAGGAAATACAAACTAGGCCATTGTAAGATTATTAAAGCCACTTTCCACAAATAAAATGCTCCAAGAGTTTGATCTTAAAAATTAAGTCAAAAGTCTTTTTAAAGCTATGAATGTGTTATAAAGGGTGCTCAGATATAGCATTGCGAGCTCTGATCTTTTCACACCTGCCTGCCAGATTGGCTGCTTGTGTTGCTTGTCAGTGTATTTGTGTCTTTCTAAGTGTGAAGATTTTGTGAGAACTGAGACTTGTGATAATGGTAGACTTGTGACAACGTATTTATTAAATTTCAGTCATGCTCAGCTGCCCCTGATGTTTCCAGGCTGCTGCACTTGACTTCATCTGAGGGGAGGAAATGCATGCAAGTCATTTATAAATGAACTTCTCTAACTGAAACACATATATGCAGACTTCAGGCAGCTAATATTATTTAGTTGTTCCTCTTTAGATCATTGCATTGTACATTGTAGTGTGGGTTAATGCTAATAATAATAAATATAATAATGAGCATGCCTTTTTTTTCTGAATTATTCTCTTACGTACCTGTACTCTGGCTGTGTGAAGCGGACATGGGTGTTTGTGTTTGGCTGGAAGGGTCTGTGCTTCTCAGGTCATCTGGGGGCCAGCGTAGCTCTCCGCTTTCCACTTCTCCCTCTGTGGGCTCCACTACGATGGAGGGCAGGCGCTTGAACACCTTGGGGTGGCGCTCCTGTGTGTCTGGAAAAATCTGAAAATAGATGATGATAGATTTTATCTTTGAGAGAGATGTTGACATTTCCAATGCTCCACATGTTTAATGGCTTGAAGGAATAGTTCAGCCCGATACTGTAAATCTGTCATCACACGCACAACCTCATTTTGGCCTAACCTTTATGACTTTCTTTTTTCCGTGAAACACAAAAGGGAGTTTCTGAAGAATGACCAGGCTGTTTTATTTCATATAATGAAAGTGAAAGTGGACGAGAGCTGTCAAGCAACAAAGTGACAAAATGACACCAAAAAAAGTGTCCATACAATAGCTTTGAGTGATAGGCCAACATTTCAGCCAGTCTTAAATTTCAGTCTGTTTTGTCACTCAAAGCTATTATGTGACTTCAGAAGACTTGGAATTTAGTCACATGGACATGTTTTTGTTTTTTTTTAGCTGGATAATTCTCATTCACTTTCCTTTAGTCACCGTTCGGTACGTACCTCAGTTTTGGGGTCACGGTTTGATACAAGTTTGGTACAAAAGGAAATGTATTTTTTAATTTATTCTGTTTAGACAGTAGTGATACAGTACATACGTGTAGCGGTTGCTTTTGATTTAAATTAGATTGTATAATTTCAAGATTTAAAGCAAAAACAGAATGGTTTGATAGAAGCCTGTTTCTGAGACTGAATAAAAAATGTAAAAAGGTAATTACGACTTTTTATTTCACTTTTTTCCTCAGAATTGTGAGATATAACCTTTCAATTTGCAAATTTTAAAGTCAGAATTGTGAGATATAAATTCACAATTCTGAGAAATAAAGTCACAATTGTGACTTTTTTCTTAGAATTGCGAGTTTATATTTTTGCAGTTGTGACTTTTTTCTCAAAATTGTGACTTTATAACATGCAGTTGTGAGATATAAACTCGCAATTCTGAGTACACATCTGTCTTTTTTCCCCCTTAATATTAAATTTTTAACGCGCTATTGTGAGTTTGTATCTCACTATTCTGAGAAAAAGACAAAACTGCAAGAAAAAAAGTCAGAATTGTGAGATTTTTGTTTGAAACTCACTTTTGTGAGCACAAAAAAAATTTAATTGCGAGTTTTTATCTTGCATTTCTGACTTTATTTCTCTTAATTATGAGTTTATATAATGTAATTCTGACTATAACTCGCAATTGCGAATTTATATCATTTATATCACATGCACAATTCTGACTTTATATCAATTATGAGTTTATATATGAACTCAGTTATGAGTTTATATAATGCAATTCTGACTTTATAACTTGCAATTGCGAGTTTATATCATGCAATTCTAACTTTATAATTCGCAACTGTGAGTTTATATCAGTTTTGAGTAAAAAAAATTTCGGAATTGTGAGTTTATATCACATGCACAATTCTGACTTCATAACTTGCAATTGCGAGATTATATCTCACAATTCTAAGAAAGTCAGAATTGTGACATAAAAAGTCGCAATAAAGTTTTTTTTTTATTATTCAGTGGCAGAAACAGGCTTCCACAGAATTTAGATATGTAAAATTGCGCTACACAAAACTTCTGCACGAAACAGAAACAGCAGATGGACAAACTGAAAATGAAAATGTATTCTCTGACAGCAGGTGGCGCTCATGGAACAGCAACAATATAGAGCTTTCTTTGGTTACTGTTGTAAACAAAGCAGCTGTGCTTATAAACACTTCAATATGCATTATATGGAGATCAGAGGAAAAGAAAATGCCATCAAAGTGAGCATTGCGAACAGTGTTTGATCTGCCTGGTAGAGTATTCTCTCCTCTCTACAGACTTTGTAAAAACACAAAAATGGTTGCAATGCAGTCTGTGTGCAATTCTGGAATAGAGATCAGCCAAAATAAAACTAAAAATCAGTTCAGATTGATTAAGCGGTGCATCTCTAGAACCCGACATAAGCAGGTGGTTCTTCAAACTCTTGCATGCCATCTGAACTCGCCATTTATGTTTTGGGTTGATGTGCAGATCATCTGTTCTTCTGTGTTTTCCTATCATGACGGTTAGCGTTGCATTACATTGCATGCCCCCTTCTGGACTGATCACCTATGACTGACTGTATTCATTGTCTGACTTTGTAGAACAGAACTCGGACATCTGTATCAACAGTTCAGGACCAATAAGCCTCTACGTTCAGTAAATGAAAAAGATGTTCTTTGAAATTGCAATTAATTTCTATGGGTTTGAACAACATGAAGGTGAATAAATTTTGACATAATTACATTTACAAAGTACACATACAATTTTTAATCATTTGACAGGAACTGGGAGTCTGGTGGTGAAATGACCAATGAAAAGATTAGATACCAACCTGAAAGGAAACGCCTTGTTCCCCGGTGTCACTCACAGTGAAGTCTTCTCGACTGTGTTCTGTATTGTTCATTATATCTGTCATTCTAATAGGAAAATAAAACATAAATCAGCCTGAAAATTTAGTATTATGCAAATAAGTGTTTGCGATGAATGAAATGAGAAGGTTAAAGTAACTTTGGCAGCCAAAAATTATATAGATACTTGAAAGATAGCCTAAATTACAGTTTAGAAGTCTGGGGTTGTTAAAATAATGTTTGAAGTCTCTTAGGCTCAGCAAGACTGTGTTTATTTGAAATACAATATAATAAAGGCATCAATATTGTGAAACATTATTACAGTTTAAAATAACTTATTTCTATTTAAATATATTTAAAAATGTAATTTATTCCTGTGATGCAAAGCTGAATTTTATGCAGCAATTGCTACAGTCTTCAGCATCACATGACCCTTCAGAAACATTCTGTCACTTTTGATTAATGCAACCTTGCAGAATAAACGTAAAATCTTTGATCACAAACTAACACACTAATACAAAGGTTTGAGCAACACTGATAGAATAGTTTACCTCAAAACTAACATTTTGAAATTTTATTTCAATCCAGTCTTTTTTTCTTCTATGGAACACAAAAGGAGATCTTTTAACTTTTTGATTATCAAGATTAAAAGTGTATGGAGTTTGGCATCAAAAATGTAATTTCTGAATTAAATGAGCTTACTTAGTGCTTTTTGCACTATTAGGAGCTTGGCAGTACAAATTACCATCCACCTTTTCTTGTATGGAAAACAGCCAATCTGATATTCCACCAAACATCAAATTTTGTGTTTCACAGAAAAAGAAAAACACAAAGTGGAAGCAGGTGAGTAAATAATGATGCAATTTTCACTGTTCCTAAGCTATTCCTTTAACAAAAAAGACACTTTGATCTAAATTCATGCTCTAACAAGTCAGTTGCAGCATTTGCATGTTTGTTCAGTCTGTGATCCCTAAAAAAATCCCTTCCTGTCTCCCATTCAGATTGTCATGGTTTTAACAGCATGCACCCAACCAAACACGCCACCTAAACTTTGCTCCTGGCTTTGGTGTGACAGGGACAACACTGGTGTGGGCAGGTGGGTATGCAAATACAAAGCTTGGTAAAATAATGAAACAGGCCTCCATCATACATTCAGCTGATGGTGGTCTGAGGACCCTGTTTGCAGTCTGTCGAACAGACAGAAGTCATAGTCGAACGCTGAAGGATAATAAAACTGAGAACACATAAGCTGACACACAAGCACACCCACGCTCACGCACACTCACAAATCCTGTTCAATTATTCAACAGTTAAAGGCTGGATAGTACAAAGACCTATAAGATCTATTCACGTTATTTTGACAACGAGACCCAAATTGATCAAATTGCTATTGCTAGGGGTAGTGCCTAGTGTTGTTATCATTAACTGAAATAAAAGCTAAAATAAATAAAATATAAATATTGTATGAAAAACTTCAAAGTTTAGAGCTTAAACTTGAAATGCTGCAATAAATAAAATAATTTAAGATGAAGTAATAAAATATACAACTGAAATAAAATGTGATTTTAAAAAACAGAGTATATAAAAATTTACTAAAACTACAATTAAGATAGCATAGCAATAGAAATATAAACTAAATAGTAAATACAGCTGAAGTCAAAAGTTTACATACACCTTGCAGAAAATAAGATCATACAAAATGCATGTTATTTTTTATTTAGTACTGACCTAAATAAGATATTTCTCATAAAAGACATTTGCATATAGTCCACATGAGAAAATAATAGTTGAATTTATAAACATGACCCTGTTCAAAAGTTTACATACACTTGATTCTTAACACTGTGTTGTTACCTGAATGATCCACAGCTGTGTTTTGTGTGTTTTTTTTTTTTTTTTGTTTAGTGACAGTTGTTCATGAGTCCCTTGTTTGTCCTGAACCGTTAAACTGGCTGCTGTTCTTCAGAAAAATTCTTCAGACCCCACAAATTATTTGGTTTTTCAGCATTTGTGTATTTGAACCCTTTCGAACAATGACTGTATGATTTTGAGATCCATCTTTTCACACTGAGGACAACTGAGAGACTCATATGCAACTATTACAGAAGGTTCAAACACTCACTGATGCTTCAGAAGGAAACATGATGCATTAAGATTCTTGAATTTAAAGATCAAGGGTAAATTTAACTTGTCTTGTGGGAAACATGTAAGTATCTTCTGTAGCTTCTAAAGGGCAGTACTAAATAAAAAAGAAATATGATATTTAGGCAAAATAAGAAAAATGTACACATCTTCATTCTGTTCAAAAGTTTACACCCCTGGCTCTTAATGCATGGACCTGAAGGATTTTTCTGAAGAACAGCAAGAAGTTTAAAAAAACACACACACACAGCTGTGGATCATTCAGGTAACAACACAGTATTAAGAATCAAGCGTATGTAAACTTTTGAACAGGGTCATTTTTATAAACTCAACTATTATTTTCTCTTGTGGACTATATGTAAACATCTTTTATGTGAAATATCTTATTCAGGTCAGTACTAAGTAAAAAGTAACATCCATTTTTGTATGATCTCTCTTATTTTGCAAAAATAATAACATTTTGCAGATTCTTGATTTCAACTGTAATACTAAAATAACACTATAAATGAAAATTAGAGAAGTCATTAACTGCAGAAAAATGGGGAACCTGCTGCAGCTGTCAAGATTCCTAACGTTTGTTATGGGCTATACAACTGTATTTTTAAGTTTTTAGATTAGAATGAAAAGGAGAAAGTGTGAAAGAATATATTAAACCGAATTCTGTGGAGTATTAGAAAACATGTGACCAGGGAAGCGTAATTAGGAGCATGCTGAGTCTAATTGTTTGAGTGGTATTTCCAAAGAATGGTGAGGGCTGTTGCATACAGTGTGTTTTATGTCTACATTATGGTGTCATTAGAACAACACTGACAGATCCTCTTACTTAGCGCTGTCCTTTAATTATGGCCTTGCTTAGGGCCAATATTAAGGCAGCTAAACTCACAGCCTTTGAAACAGACAAACATGACATAAAGTGTATTACAATGTTTCTTGATCAGTAGGAAAATTTTTAAATCCTGAAAGCCTCTCTATTCCTTCATGACTATAATCTATCAAGAATAATACTCATAAAACAGTCACTCTCAGTGAACTCACAAAAGGGCCTAGACATGATTTGACATGTATAGTGACGTCTGTGCTTTCCATCCAAAAATCATCTGGCAACCAGAGGCTTTTGGCTCCGTATTAAAATAATTTCTAAGTAATTTCTTGTAAATTCCGCCCTTGCTTGTGGCCACTGACACAAGAACACACACATACACAGACATGTGTACACACAAACATACTCATGCATCAAGGTAATTAGACTAGACCTAACATATAACAGCCAAGAGGTGTGGAAAATGTTGTGGGAAATATGACATTTTATGGTCATTCCACGACATGGGTGCTTTTCCCTTTTATTTTTTATTATTATTATTCATTTTTAATATTGCCATATAGCTATATTTTGAAAGAAACAAACAAAGAACAAATAGAATTAGCCATAACTATAGTGTTGAAGGTCATGACATTAAGAGGCACTTTTATTAATGAGTTGTTTACTATACAAAACCATGGTAACAGGGTTGACTATTTAATATAGTGTTTCTTTTTCTTTTCTTTTTATAAATATTAGGGGGAATGCAACAGAGCTGATGCATGACCAAGCACAACTTTAAGTCTTTTCAGACTAAGCCCAAAATCTGACAAATATATAATTACAAAACATTAGCTGTTATTTTCATAAGCATTGTGCATACGTGATAATACAACAAAGAGAAGTGTGAAATACAGAGCTGGAACAGACCAAAAGACATTTTAATGAAGCAGAACAACAGGAAAAAAAAAAGTTAAAGGACTTTACTTACATGTTTGGTGAATGCACAAACACATTCAAAAGTTACATCATGTTTTCATTGTTACAGTAATTATTTTTTTTAATATAGCCTATCTGAAGGACACAAAAAGGTCTCATAAAAGTGTAAGTGTGACTAATATTTAACTCCATTAAGGCACATACATATATAAAATCTTTAAAAAAAAACATGCCAAATTAAATTTAGTCGCAGATACATTCATCAATATAACAGCCATCCGCAATTAAAAGGATGTAGACGCTAATTCTATGCACTGCTACTGTAAATATACTGTTGAACCTTTAAGTTTTGCAAATATGTATCATATAATATGATTTCCTTAGACGTAATACTGCTGTTAGCTTTCTTTTTCACACTTAATTTTAAAACTGCAATGGACCACCATATCATATATGACATACCTTTAGTTTGTCCCCTTCTTTCTTGAGCGTTTGCAATGTTATTATATTGTGTATATCCTCCCGTTAAACTCACACAGCTTCCGTTTACATCAGTCCGTCCAGTTCGAGCGCACATCTGACCTGCAGCGGAAAGTTACTGTTGCATGCTGTCATAGTGCTTGTGCTCATCCTGCCAACGTCATTCATTTACATGCTGAGGGCTGCATACATGCAACATCAATCGCCCAGCGATTGGTTATGGGACGCACGCATCCACATCGTCATCACAGCTTGTTTGTTCATGTAATTTTCGGGATCTCTGATTCCAGAATCCAGATGATGATTATTACGCAAGTGTTTGGGTGAGTTCAGAGACCTGGACCACTGAAGCTGATTATTAGAAGCGACAGGGTACAGAGAAAAAGATTAAAACTTCCTCGGAAAGATGCGTATACTTCATGTTATGTTAATGCTTTTACAGTAAAGCTATAGCGTGCTGTAATGTATGTCAAAGGTGCCTGCCTGGTTAAAGGTAGACTTGACACTGTTAAAAACTCAGCTCTCATGTTGTTGGTATGGATAGCTGATGCCCCCTGCTGTTGAATGAAATCATTGACAATCATTACATTTTTCCCACTGAGGTCTGTATACAGGCCTTTTGTTTGTTTGCACCAATATTTTTTTTCCTGGCCATTTGAGACCATGAAGCACAAAACCATAACCATATCATAAGCGCAATTTTTTTTTTTTTAAATTAAGATTTATACATCATCTGAATAAATAAGTTTTCCACTGATGCATGGTTTGTTAGGTGTGCAAAAAAAAAAAAAAAAAAAAAATATTGAGAAAATCACCTTTAAAGTTGTCCAAACTAATTTCTTAGCAATGCATATTATTAATAAAATTTAAGTTTTTATACATTTACGGTAGGAAATTTACAAAATATCTTGATGGAACATGATCTTTACTTAATATCATAGTAATTTTTGGCATAAAAGAAAAATTGATCATTTTGACCCATTGGCCTACAATGTATTGTTGGCTACTGCTACAAATATAGACCATTTCACTAGATGTAAACATACTGGTCCTGATACACTTCCTGTTTCTTTTTTTTTTTACTTTACACAAACATCACAAAAAAATACAATCAACATAACATTTGACTGGATGAAAATGTTACATTAGCACCTTTAAGATGTATTTGTATATGTGAAATTAAAAAAACATAAAAAACAAAACAAAAAAAAAAACAGGAAACGCTTCTGGACCAGTGTTGTTTACATCTAGCGAAATGGTCTATACCTGTGCTACTTATGACTGGTTTTGTGGTCCAGGGTCACATTTACACCCTCTCTTTGAACCTCAAGGAGTTTTCACTCATATTCCATGTAAATAGTAACTTGTTTCAGGTTTAGTTCAGAGCGCTTTAAAGGAATAGTTCACCCAAAAATGAAAATTGTTGAAAGTTTTCTCACCCTCAGGACATCCGAGATGTAGATGTGTTAGTTTCTTCAATGGAACAGATTTGGAGAAATTAAGCATTACATCACTTGCTCAACAATGGATCCTCTGCAGTGAATAGGTACTGTCAGAGTCCATAGAGCTGATAAAACCAACCTAATAATCCACAGGTAATGCACATGACTCTAGTCCATTTATTAACATTATATGAAGTGAAAAGCTGTCTGTTTGCAATACACAAATTCATAATTAAGATGTTTTAACTTAAAACCATTGTTTCCTTTATTTATAATGTTGCTTTCTCCAGTGTTGTCTCTTCTGAATCATTCTGATGGCACCCATTGACATTGTTTTATACAATGCACATACAAACTCCATGTGTTGTTTTTTATTATTATTCTGCTTTTCATAATTGCACACTTTGTTTTATTCAGTTACCACTTATTATTGTTTTGATTAGCTGCATGTTTCTTGTTATTGGCTGCACACGTATCATTAGTGTGTCCTTAGTCTTTTGAATCCCCACCACATGCTGTTACTATTTGTCAAAAAGTATATAATCAAATTTCCTTCATACAATTAATTTAGTCTTTGAATATTACAAAATTTTTTATAAGTTTCAGTTCTTTTAAAAGATGTATTTAGTGTTGTCTACATTAGATATTTATTTCATATATATATAGTAGAATGTCAACATTTTTTTAATAAAAATATGTATTATGAAATAGCTTGTTTTTAGCAGTGTGTTATTAGTCACATTTTGTCATTTTTATCTTAAAGGGACACCCTTCACTCCACTAGATTTATTAATAAAAACAATGACTACAGAAATTCACACAGACTTGTGGTGAAAATTATGGATTTCATCACTTACTTCGTTTTTTTTTTTTTTAAATATAAATAATGAATGCACACATGTACACACCTTAAATTAGGAATGTGATGATAATCAAATTATGGGTGATGGGTTCATAAACAGGCACAGGCTAACCATACACAAAAATATGGCAAGTTGCAAACTAAAAAGCACAGGCCACATTAAGCAAAAAGTGTAGGTCTACCCTACAGTCGGCTTACTCTGATTTTATCAGCTTCACAAATTCCAACACAATTTGTACTTCTTAATCAATGGCAGACAATAGTTAATGAAAAGTACAAAAAGTACATGGCCTCTTAATCTGTTAATCTTCATTTAAAATAACCAACTCAAACGAGTGATTCACTGACTCATCACACATCTGTTCGGATTCTAAACAGTCAAAGGGAAAACATAAAAATGACTTGCTAAAATATTTTCCATGAATAAGCTCTCCCTCTTCGGTAAGTATTTATAAGTACATTTTACTTAGAGCAATTACATTTGACTCAGGAAAAGTGGTTTGGTAAATCAGCGGTAAACCTTTGTAACTTGTCTCTGTGTATTTACATTAACTCCTACACTTAGGCTCATCTGTATTATGTATAGTAGCCTGTTATTATAATATAAAACTAATGAGTACCAGGAAATAATATTTCCTATCAGAATTTGTAAAGATCATGTAAAGAAGTCTGTCTTTCAGTCTGCTAATATTTTAATATTTGTGTACGTTCACACAATAAATCAGAGACATGGAGCATTATTTTACTTTTTATTTCTTTTGCAGCAGACAGTTAAAGTGTTTTTCTTACAACATTAATTTGATTACTTCGACTATATGTGTTAAAAGAAAAGTCATTGCTGATTAAGAAAATGGTTTGTATTTTAAAATATGCATTGTGTGTTTTGCAAGTCCATTGATTCCATCATACCATAGGTGCAAGTGCTTAAGGGTGAATAAAACGTATTTACATAATGTTTTCATTTTTCTCAAGGCTGCAGAAAGAGATTTTATAAGCAATTATATAGCTTTCACAAAATAAATAACCTTAAAGAAACAAATGCCTCAATATGTGATACTGTTAACAGTCTTTAAAAGCCACATCAACTTTATAACTAGTTTTATTTGTGAATATATCTGTTTAAATGGTGTTTGCTTGATTACCAAGTAAACAATATTCCCAAGATATCAGTTTTACAATAAAGCACACCGACAACCCACACATAAAATTATAATAGTTTTTTTTCCTATTATTCCATGTACATACATACATACCTTTTCCAGTGGATATAGATTTTTAAAAGTCCTTTAAGCTTAAAATCTCTGTTAGCTAAACAATACGGTGTGATATGTTCATAAGTGTCAGCACTCTTTTACTTAATAGCATTACAGTTCAGCTGGCTTAGATGATTATATAAGAGAACACTGAAACATACATTCAAAAGCGTAAAATCAACTTAGCAATATCTCATAATATCTCATGTTCATTTCCCATCATTGTCATCAGTAGAGGAATCCATATGTCTTAGAGATGTTTCAGAGCTCATTATTGTGACTTCTTCAGTTGTTGGTACATTGTCAAAAAACCTCATTTTCTCAATGTGTACTGTATCTTTTAGCCTACGAATTGAGGAAGCCGTCTCATCAGAAATGGGCTCTGCAGAGTCGCCTTCAAATACACGTGTTCTGTGTGTCACAAGTACTGTCTCTTTGTCATCATGTAAAGTTTCTTTCACAACATGCCTTTCCACCAGTGTGTGCATCCCACTTTGCACTCTGGTTTCCTCCACTGTCAACACTGAGTCTGAGCCTAGTGTTACTTGTAAAGGCGAGATGTGAATTCCATGCGCATCTAAATTAGTAAGGATTGAGGCTTGCTGTGTTTCTGGTATAGCTTGTATGTTTGTTGTGATGACATGAATTTCCCCTGACATCTGTTTCAGAGTGTCCACTGAGGTTGAGGACATATCCGATGAGAAAGGGATGTTGACCTTTTCTGGCTGGTGAGGCTCCATTGATATCAGTTCACATCTGGCTGTGGAAGTCACAACATCACTTTGTACATCATTGACCCCAACGGTGGCAGTGGGTTCAGCATATTTCACTTTAACTTTTGTAGGTGAGGTCTGTGACAGAGCAATCTGTTCAGTGGTTACTGTGGAACTTATATCTGCAAAAGCTTCAGATGACTTCAGTGACAATGTTGGGCTAAGGTTTTCTTCCACAGCCTCGCTGAGTGAGCTCTTCTCAGGTTCCTCATGTGGCTTGCTTGATTCTTTCTCAACTTCCTCATCAGGCTTATTAGCCTCTTCGGGTGGTTGGATAATTTCTTTTTCATCTGTTTTTGCAGTTTTGGTTGGAGAAGAAAATGAGAACTTGAACCAGCCGCCTTTCTCAGTTTTTGCTTGTTCTTTGCTAACAGTTGCTTTCTGATCTGCTGAAGCCTCTAGTTGCTTTTCACTTTCTTCAATCTTAGCGTCAACCAACTTGTCGCTTTCATCTGAAGACTGGCTGAATCCTAATTTTGGAAATTTAAATTTGAACTTTGATTTTTCCTGAACTCCTTTGTCCTTATGTTCTGCTGCTTCTTCAGCTTTTGCTCCAGCCTCCTGATCTTGCTTAACAGATGGTTTGTCATTTTGTGCTTCCATTTCCTCTATTGTTGGAACATTAAATTCAACTTCAAACCCTCTGAGAACATCCTCAAGTGTTGGCATTGTAAATTTGGGTGATTTTCCAGACCCTTGAGTGTTATCTTTGGGGTCTAATTTAGCATCTGGAGCATTTGCTTTGGTGGTTGTGTCCTCTTCTCCTTCCTGAGATTTTGTTCTCGAAATGCTAAGCTTTGGCATTTTTATAGTAGGAAGCTTGAATTTACTTGGGGAGCCTTTGTCCCCATCCAGTTTTTTAGCAGCAGCCTCTGGAGGCTGTTCAGTGGTTTCTTTAATTTCACCCTCTCTTTGTAGTTCTTTAGACACTTGCACAGGCTTGTCTTCAATATTTAGGTCAGTGTCTGGTACATCAACTTCTGCTACTTTTACTTTTGCATCAGATGTTTTTTGAGCTGAAGTTCCAAATTTTGGCATTTTAAAAGTAGGCAGTTTGAATTTACTTGGAGAACCTGAAAGAGCTGTATCATCTTTCGACTCTGTCTCTACCTCTTTTTTTTCAAGGGTGGAACTTCTCTCTAAAGCCAAGTCTACTTTTGGGAGACTTACATCTTCTGCTGTGACCTTCATTTCTGGTCCAGTGATCCCAATTTCATGTGTTTCTGTCTTTATCTCTTTTGTAGTTACTGTCACCTCAGGACCTTTTACTTTGGGTAACGAAATCCCAAATTTTGGAAGTTTAAATTTAATTTCCTGTCCCTCTTGATGAAGCTCTTTTTCTTTTATGTTAATATCAATAGATGGGGTTTCAATCTCTGCAGTTTTGCCTTTGATGTCACCTGATGGATCCACCTTTGATGTCTCTATCTCATAATCCACAGAACTAACTTTAATGTCCTTGGTTTCAGAATCAGCCTTTGCTGCATCACTAGAGACCTTTGGAGTGGAAACTCCAAATTTGGGTAATTTTATTGTTGGGAGTTTGAATTTTGTTGGCGAGCCAAATTGTGGACTTGTTATTTCAGTTTTGCCCTCTTTCTCAGTTTCTCCTATTTCTATAGTGCCCTCTGGCAAGGATATATCTGCTGCCATTTCACTGCCTTGAATATCTTGGGCCTTGCCATCTGATCTTGAAAATCCAAGTTTTGGAAATCCAAAGCTTGGTTTCTTCATTTTTAGTCCCTTAGAACTCATATCAGTTACATCTGCTGGTTCCTCAACCACAACATCTTTTCCAGCTTCTTTAACCTCAGTTTGAGGAACCTCTGCTTTTGAAACACTTATGTCAATTTCTGGACTTTTTGATCCTTGTAGGGAAATTCCAAACTGTGGTAGTTTGATTTTACTTTTTTCTACTTCAAGTTCAGGTTCTTTAACCTCCACATCCACTGATCCTTTGGGTAACTTTAGCTCTTTCTTGTCTATAGATGGTACACCCCCTGACATTTTCACTTCTGTTTCAGGCAGAGCTTTCTTAAGCCCTTGGTCACTGTCTGGACCTTTAATTGTTGGAAGAGCAATCCCAAATTTTGGAACTTTAAATTTGCCCTCTTGTTGCTCTTTATCACCTCCCTTAATGTTTATCTCAGGGGATGGATCTTCAACTGTTGGGCCTTTCATTTCAACACTTGACACTTCTCCTGATATGCTAAGCGTCTTGTCAGGAAGGCTTATTTCGGGAACTTTGATGTCCACATGTGCCGTAGGTATATCCACTGTATCCTTTGATGCTTTGGTTCCAAATTTTGGGAGACTGATTGTTGGAAGTTTAAATCTTGTTGGAGAGCCAAAAGTGTCCTCCTTCAAATCAGGTTCTTGTTCTGGTAATTTAATATCTGCAGATTGCCCTGAAACATCAACATTTCCCACTGATATGCCCAAGTCAGCTTTGGGTAGACTCACATCAACTTTGGGAGCCTTAAGATCTGGTTTTGAAAATCCCAATGTGGGAAGTTTCACTTTCAGCCCTTTGGAGTCAACTTCAACTTTATCTGTTTTTCCCTCAATGGTCACATTTTGAATTTCAACACTGGGCTGTTGTACATTTACCTTTTCTTCGCATAGCAGGTCAGTCTCTATGTTTATTTCTTTACCCTCCATCTCTGTCCCCTTTACTTTTGGCATGCCAATTCCAAAATTTGGCAACTTGAACTTACTCCCCGTCCCATCAATGTCAATCTCTTTGACCTTAATGTCCACATCAACAGATGGCCCTTTAATATCTATGTTTGTTTTTGTGACAGTGGTTTGTACCTCTGCTTTTTCTGGGAGAGGGATTTCAGGTTCTTTGATATCTACTTCAGCTGCTGGAATATCAGCTGTAGCTTTTGGATATTTGAATCCAAACTTTGGAAGGTTAATTGAGGGCATCTTAAATTTTGTTGTATCTCCATGTTTGCTCACTTCATCTTTGATGGTGATTTCTGCACCTTCAACTTTAACAGGTATGTTGCCTTCTTGCATAGACATATCTATCTTTGGTTGACTAGCATCAACGTCTTGCCCCTTGATATCTGGCTTTGAAAAACCAAATTTTGGAAGTGAAAAGGTTGGCTTCTTCAGCTTCACATCATGCCCTTTCAAGTCAACTTCAGGCATATCTGCTTTCCCTTTAATGGATATGTCTTGTATGTTAACATCAGGTTGGGGTAGTATTACTTTTCCTTCCGGTAGATGAACATCAGTTTCCTTTATTGTGGCATGTATATCTGTCTCTATTTCTTTTGCATCTAAGTCAATTTTCGGTATTTGACCTGACACTTTTGGTTGACTGGCATCAACATCTTGCCCCTTAAAATCTGGCTTTGAAAAACCAAATTTTGGAAGTGAAAAGCCTGGCTTCTTCAGTTTCACATCATGCCCTTTCAGCTCAACTTCAGGCATATCTGCTTTGCCTTTAATGGATAAACCTTGAACATCAACATCAGGTTGGGGTAATATTACTTTTCCTTCTGGTAGATGAACGTCAGTTTCCTTTATTGTTGCATGTATATCGGTCTCTATTTCTTTTGCATCTAAGTCAATTTTTGGTATTTGACCTGATACCTTTGGTTGACTGGCATCAACATCTTGCCCCTTAATATCTGGCTTTGAAAAACCAAATTTTGGAAGTGAAAAGCTTGGCATCTTCAGTTTCACTTCATGCCCTTTCAGCTCAACTTCAGGCATATCTGCTTTGCCTTCAATGGATAAACCTTGAACATCAACATCAGGTTGGGGTAATATTACTTTTCCTTCTGGTAGATGAACGTCAGTTTCCTTTATTGTTGCATGTATATCGGTCTCTATTTCTTTTGCATCTAAGTCAATTTTTGGTATTTGACCTGATACTTTTGGTTGACTGGCATCAACATCTTGCCCCTTAATATCTGGCTTTGAAAATCCAAATTTTGGAAGTGAAAAGCTTGGCATCTTCAGTTTCACTTCATGCCCTTTCAGCTCAACTTCAGGCATATCTGCTTTGCCTTCAATGGATAAACCTTGAACATCAACATCAGGTTGGGGTAATATTACTTTTCCTTCTGGTAGATGAACGCCAGTTTCCTTTATTGTTGCATGTATATCTGTCTCTATTTCTTTTGCATCTAAGTCAATTTTCGGTATTTGACCTGACACTTTTGGTTGACTGGCATCAACATCTTGCCCCTTAAAATCTGGCTTTGAAAAACCAAATTTTGGAAGTGAAAAGCCTGGCTTCTTCAGTTTCACATCATGCCCTTTCAGCTCAACTTCAGGCATATCTGCTTTGCCTTTAATGGATAAACCTTGAACATCAACATCAGGTTGGGGTAATATTACTTTTCCTTCTGGTAGATGAACATCAGTTTCCTTTATTGTTGCATGTATATCGGTCTCTATTTCTTTTGCATCTAAGTCAATTTTTGGTATTTGACCTGATACCTTTGGTTGACTGGCATCAACATCTTGCCCCTTAATATCTGGCTTTGAAAAACCAAATTTTGGAAGTGAAAAGCTTGGCATCTTCAGTTTCACCTCATGCCCTTTCAGCTCAACTTCAGGCATATCTGCTTTGCCTTCAATGGATAAACCTTGAACATCAACATCAGGTTGGGGTAATATTACTTTTCCTTCTGGTAGATGAACATCAGTTTCCTTTATTGTTGCATGTATATCTGTCTCTATTTCTTTTGCATCAAAGTCAATTTTTGGTATTTGACCTGACACCTTTGGTTGACTGGCATCAACATCTTGCCCCTTAATATCTGGCTTTGAAAAACCAAATTTTGGAAGTGAAAAGCTTGGCATCTTTAGTTTCACTTCATGCCCTTTCAAGTCAACTTCAGGCATATCTGCTTTGCCTTCAATGGATATGCCTTGAACGTCAACATCAGGTTGGGGTAGTATTACTTTTCCTTCCGGTAGATGAACATCAGTTTCCTTTATTGTGACATCTATATCGGTCTCTATTTCTTTTGCATCAAAGTCTATTTTTGGTATTTGACCTGACACCTTTGGTTGACTGGCATCAACGTCTTGCCCCTTAATATCTGGCTTTGAAAAACCAAATTTTGGAAGTGAAAAGCCTGGCTTCTTCAGCTTCACATGATGTCCTTTCAAGTCAATTTCAGGCATATCTGCTTTGCCTTCAATGGATATGCCATGAACGTCAACATCAGTTTGGGGTAGTATTACTTTTCCTTCTGGGAGATGAACATCAGTTTCTTTTATTGTGGCGTGTATATCGGTCTCTATTTCTTTCACATCCAAGTCAATTTTTGGTGTTTGACCTGACACCTTGATGTCTGGTTCATGAGCAGTAATTTCTATTCCTTTGATGTCCTTATCTGCTGATGGTAAACTTACTGTACCTTTTGAAGTTTTGACTCCAAATTTTGGCAAGTTAACTTCTGGCAGTTTAAATTTGGTTGGCGAAGTAACGATCGTTAGATCTTTCTGTTCAACCTTTCCTCCAGGAAGTGTGACTTCTGCTTTTTGAACTTTTACAGGTACATCGACCTCTGGTATGGATACTTCAGCCTTTGGTACACTGACATTAACTTCTGGAGTTGCAGTCTCTAGTTTAGAAAACCCAAACTTGGGGAATGAAAAGCTCGGTCTTTTCACTTTTATTTGCACTCCTTTGGAATCAACCTCAGGCACGTCTACACTCCCTTCAACTTTAGCTTCGGTACTGGGTGGCTGCATTTCTAATTTCACATCAGGTTTAGAAATGTCTGTCTTTATATTTGTTCCCTCTAGTTCTGAATCAGTCACATTAATGTCTAATGCTGCTTTTTGTGATTTAACACCAAATTTCGGGAGGCTTATTGTCGGGAGTTTGAACTTTGTTGGAGATCCAAAAATTGTTGAACCTTTTTGGTCAGACTCCGTCTTTGAAACTTTAATATCCACATTTGCTCCTTCTATGTCCAGACTGCCTTCTGGTATGGGGATGTCCATTCTTTGAATGCTTACATCAACTTCAGGGGCTTTTAATTCTGGTTTTGTAAAGCCAAATTCAGCTGATGTCTTCATCTGCACATCTAGACCTTTAGAATCAGGTTCTGGTGGGTGAACCATCCCCTCGGTTGTTATCTCTGGCTTTTTGATATCAATCTGTTGTACTTCAGTTATATCCTCTGACTTGGATGTACTTAAATCAAACCCTTTTACTTTAGGAAGGCCAATACCGAACCTTGGCATCTTAAACTTTCCCCCCTGCCCTCCAAGTTCAGCATCTTCAACATTTAAGTCCACACTTACAGATTGACCCTCTGTGGCTAGATGAGGTCCCTTTATATCTACTGTTGGGGCCTCACCTGATATTTTTATTTGTGCATCTAGACCACTCACTTCAGGTCCTTTAACAGCTATATCTACACGTGGCATAGTTATCTCTTCCTTCGTAGCTTGTCCTCCAATCTTTGGGATGCTGATTGAGGGGAGTTTAAATTTTGTTGGATCTTTTTGATCATCCTCAACAACTGTGATAGTCATACCATGTTCCTTTATTTTCACATCACCTTCTGGTTTAGAGGTATCAACGTGTGGAAGACTAACATCTATCTCTGGGGCCTTGATATCTGGTTTAGAAAATCCAAATTTAGGAAGTGAAAAGCCTGTTTTTTTCATTTTAATACTTGTGTCTTTTAAATCAACTTCTTGATCAATTTTGCTGTCTAGTTTGGCTTGTGATACTTCTGCTTTAGCTGACAGTTCACCAAGTTTTGCCTCTGGTAAAGAAATACTGCCTTCCACCTTTGGCTGATCGACACTGATTGAGGGTTTCTTCAACTCTTGACTGGACACACTAATTTTTACATCTGGCCCTTCAACTGATGTGACTATAACATCTTCAGTCTCCAAAATAATTTCCTCACCCCTCAAATCTGTTATTTCAGCTTTGCCTTTGGAAGATGAACTTCCAAATTTGGGTAGTTTGAAAGTAGGAAGTTTGAATTTGCTTGGTGATCCTCCCATGGTTGAATCATCTTTTAACATCTCTGTTGTTTGAATTTTCAAGTCAGACTCAAGATTCACATCCACTTCACCTACTGCCATAGATGTATCTCCCTTCTCAAGTTTAATCTTTGGAGCTTTAATGTCTTGTTTAGAAACTTCGTGCCCTGAGCTTGGCATTTTTGGTGTTTTCATTGTAACCTCCATATCCACAGATGCCCCAGGTATGCTTGCTGTTCCCTCAGCACTCTCTTTGTCATGTTTCAGTGAAACCTCTGGTTTTTCTGCATCTGTTCTTGATGCACCTTTTTTGAATTCTGGTCCCTTTATCTTTGGAAATGAAAAATCAAATTTGGACATCATAAATCTACTCCCTTGACTTCCAGGATCAGTGTCTTTAGTTTTAATTTCAACATCCACCAGTTGAGTTTCGAAAGTTGATTTAGATGGTTCTGTATTTTGTGCTCCAGTGTCTTTATCTTGTGATGATGCTGCCTTTATTTCTGACTGTGCATCATCCTCAGCTTTTGTAATAGATTCTTCCCCAGTCTTTGAAATGGAAATATCAAATTTAGGCAGAGAAATTGTTGGAAGTTTGAATTTAGATGGAGAACCAGAAGTACTTTTTTCTTTTAACTGGACTTCAAGCTCTGGAGCAGGAATTGTCACTTCAGTCTCTTTGATCTCAGTGTCAGGCACAGATATTCCTTCTTTCTGAAGACTGGTGTCAGCATCAGGAACCTTAGTGTCAGATTTGGAAAAGCCAAATTTCGGAAAAGATATTTTACGTTTTTTAAGTTTGAATTCACTTTCCTTTTGTTTAGCCTCCAGGACGACTTCATCTACTGAACCTGAAGGAAGTTTCATTTCCGCCTCAAGTTTCTTGGCTTGCACTTTCAAATCTTCTAAAGCTGTATCTTGATCAAGACCATGGCCTTCAAGGCTCATCTTAATCTCTGGTTTAGAAATCTCTGGAGACAATACTTTTTCTTTTTTCTTTTCAGAGTGTGCATCAATAGCCTCTGGGGTAGATATGTCAACGTCGGGTTTGGAAACACTGAGAATAATATGTGGGGATTTCATTTCAGGTAATGATGGTAGCTCTGCAGACAATTCGGTTTCTGGTACTTTAATTTCCATGGTAGGTTCATCTTTGGTGACGTCAGGCATTTGATTGTCTCCATCTGTTGATTTTGGAACTGAGACACCAAATTTTGGAAATTTAATTGTAGGAAGTTTCATTTTTGTTGGAGATCTTGGATCTTTCTCAGCCTGGACAATTTCTGGTTTAGAAGTATCAACTTGTGCAAGACTGACATCAATTTCTGGGGCCTTGATATCTGGTTTAGAAAGTCCAAATTTAGGAAGTGAAAAGCCTGTTTTTTTCATTTTCATACCCGTGTCAACTTCCTGATCAATTTTGCTTTCTTGTTTGCCTTGTGTTAATTCTGCTTTAGCTGACAGTTCACCAAGTTTTGCCTCTGGTAAAGAAATACCGCCTTCCACCTTTGGCTGATCGACACTGATTGAGGGTTTCTTCAACTCTTGACTGGACAAACTAATTTTTACATCTGGTCCTTCAACTGATGTGAGTACATCTTCAGTCTCCAAAGTTATTTCGGTTCCTGGTGCTTTAATTTCCATGGTATGTTCACCTTTGGTGACTTCAGGCATTTGATTGTCAGAGACTGCATCTGCTGATTTTGGAATTGAGACTCCAAATTTTGGGAATTTAATTGTAGGAAGTTTCATTTTTGTTGGAGATCTTGGATCTTTCTCAGCCTGTTCAGACTCTGCATTTGATTCTTTGGTGTCTGTAGTTGATTCTTTATCCTTACTATCCACTGCCTTGTGGGCTTCAACCTTTGGAAGGCTAATGCCAAATTTAGGCAGTGTAACGGTAACCTCTTGTCCTTTAAGCTTTGCTTCTTCAGCCTTCATATCTACACTAACAAACTGACCTTCTGTAGTCTCAAAAGAATCTTTGACATCAACCGATGGTACTTCATCTTTCAGTCTCAAGGTTATTTTTGTTTCTGGAAGATTTACATCAGGTTCTTCAGTATCTATATCGATAACTGGCATGTCTTTAGGTATTTTAGAGGACTTTCCACCAAACTTTGGTAAGCTGATAGAGGGAAGTTTAAACTTTACTGGTGTACCACCATGTGTTATATCTTTATGTTCCTCCTCATCCTTTGAAATTGTGAGGTTCACATCAGGTGCTCTTATTTCCATGGAACCTTCTGGAATTGATACGTCAACCTGTGGAAGACTGACATCAACTTCTGCAGCTTTGATGTCTTGTTTTGAAAATGCAGCATCATGGTCAGTCAGATTAGCATCAATATCTGGTTTAGAAAATGAAATTTCCTCAGATGACTTTATTTCTTTTTTCTGAAAACCTTTGATTTCTGCTTTTCCCTCAGGCAGAGACAAGTCAGCTTCGGGTTTGGATACACTGAAAGTCATTTCCGGGCCTTTCATATCAGATAGTGCTGTTGCTTCTACAGATAGTTTAGCTTCTGGCAGTTTAACATCCATTGTAGTTTCATCTGTGCTGACATCATGCACTTGCATATCGGCCCCAGCATCAGTTGTCTTGGGAAATGAGACTCCAAATTTGGGAAGCTTAATTGTGGGAAGTTTAAATTTTGTGGGAGAATGTGTTGAATCCTTTAACTCAGCCTCTACATCTGTGGTCTTACTTTCAACATCTAGTTCTGTCCCATCAGCTTCATGTTTTGTGGCTTGGAGAGTTATATCAACATCAGATACTTTAATTTCTTGCACTGTAGCAGATACTTTAGTATCTGATTTAGAGAATCCAAATTTGGGGAATGATATTTTCCTTTTCTTCATTTTAGACTCTGCTTCTTTTATTTCATCTTGTGAAAGTTCAGATGGCTCTACTTCAGTTTTTCCACCAACCTTGATGGTGGATTTTTCAGATTCATCTGGTAACAGACCTCCTTCCTCTTTCTTCTCCTTTGACACTGAAATACCAAACTTCATCGGTCTAAATCCACTCTCCTCTCGAGCATCCTCAACACCTTCAGCAGCCTCAGGCTTTGAGAGCCCAGTTTCCTCCTGCTTTGATTTTCCCTCTGCCTTAGGGATTTTTATTTTTGGAACAGAAACATCTATACTTGGCATTTTTAATTTACTCCAGTTTTTGTCTGTTTCTGCACTATATGCTTTGGGATCGGTCTCAGATGTTCTCTTCTCAGAATCTAATGCAACCTCCATTATGTCATTTTCTTGCACTGTAGCATCCTCTTTTGTAGTGACTTCAGCTGTTCCTTTCATTTTCCCTCCAATTTTGGGCATTTTTAATTTCGGCAGTTTCTTTTTCTGTGGAGAGGAATCTGTGTCTTTGCTTTTGATGTCAGCCTTAAGTTCTCCTTCAGCATCTTGTTTTGAGGTTTCCTTAACATCATGATGGAGCATTTGATCACCCTCTATATCATGTACTTTTTGAGATTTTTCAAATGTTGCTTCTGCAGGAGATTTTTTGATATGGTCTTCATCAAGAGATATTTTTGCTTCAGTTTTCATCTCCTTGATTGCACCACTATCGCTTTTAGATGACGTGGTCTTTATTGGTAATTCAATCGCAATTCCTGTGAAGCGAATGTCGGGTGTCATGATTCCAAAACTTGGCAATGATACCTTTGATTTCTTTGATTTCTTTTCATGCACATTTTTGTCAGCTTTGGTATCTGTACCAGTATAGTCTTTCACAGCCTCGTCTTGAGTGTCTGTATCTTTGGCTGTTCCGATTTTTTGCGGTTTAATTGATTGTTCAATGGCTTCCATTCCTGGTATTTCAATGTCTTCACGCTTTGGAAGTTTGAATTTTACATCTGGAGATGCACTTATCTTATCATCCCTTGTTAACATTTTGCCAGTTTTGGATTGGTGGTCTGTTTTTCTCTCAGTTATAACCGTTTCATCAAGATGCACTTGTTCAATTTTCGGTAATACAAAGGCTTGATCTTTTGTTGCAACAGGAGAAAGTCTCTGCTTTTCTTTATCTATTGTGTCAGGAAACGTAATGTTTATTTCTGTGCTCATGCTCGAAATCTTACAAGGGGATCCTTTAGGTGTCGTGCCAGTCTTGTCTGACTTCATTTCCATGATTGTGACCTCTCTCTGTACAAGGACTCCAGTGATGTCTCTCTCAGGTAATTTGAAGGCAGGGAATTTTGATACTGCTTCCTTTACATCCTCAACATTAAACTCTTCTGCTTTCCCCCCGTGCTTGCTTTCTGCTTTTGAGATATTTATGACCTTCTCAACTTTTTGCTCCTTAATTCTAGGAGACTTAACTTTGGCTTTTGGTTCTTTGTCCTCCATGCCAGGAATCTCAATTTCCTCTCGCTTCAAGAGAGGCACTTTGGTTGGGTCTTTCTGTTTTACAGTTATTGATTCTTGGTGGTCGAATTCGGAGACATCTACTTTAGGCAGTTTAAATTTTGATTCAATGTCTGTGCTAGCTCCAGCACTCTTCTTGGTTCTGTCCACATCCAAAGCATGTGATTTTGGCTGGGATATAACAGGTGTTGGAGTGATCGGTTTCTTTTTGTCTGCTGAGGACACATCCTCTCTTGTTTGAGTCTCAAAAATAAAAGTGTCGGATGTAAAGTCTAGTTTGTTTACTGTATTTGAAAAATGACTCTTTGATGTGGCTATGTCTGCCAGTGGACCTCTGGTTCGAATTCCGTAACTTTCTGTTTCTAGAATGTTTCTTTCTTTCTTTTCCCTGTCGCTGCCAATTTTTGGGGATTTGCTTATTGGGCCTACCTCTGGCATGTCAAGAGAAATGTCAACTTTAGGTACCGCCATGTCTGTTTTTCCCAACTCTTGGGTCTTTTCTAACATCTCTTTGTTTATTGGTTTGCTGTCGGAATCAACCTGAAGTCCAGCTGGCTCCGTTTGTGACATTACGTTAGGACTGTCCAAAATATTGTCGAATGTTGATGGATCCAAAGTTCTCATTACACTTGTGGAGGATTTTAATTGGCTGTCTATTTCTATTTCATATTTATCCTTTCCTGGAATGCTAACCTTTATTTCTGATATCTCTCTCCTTTCTTTGCCATCATCTCCAAGAGTGACTGTAATATCAGAAGTCTTCAGTGTGGTGTCCACACTGATGAGCTCAGCTTTATGCAGTGATTCAGCTTCTGGAAAAGTCGGGAATGTATATTCATTTCTTGTTTTAGCTGAGTCAGTATTTTCAGCTTCATTCAATATCTTAGGGCTCTCTATCAAATTTAGCACTGGCACTTGCTCTTCAGTTATATTCATAATAATTTGATTGTCCATGACCTCCATAGTGTCTGCTGCAAGCGCCTGTTCGTTTTCTTGGGTTTCTTCAACAGATTTGCTCCTGCGGCCTGGCATCCGCTTCTTAAGTTTCATTTTGTGCATCTTTTTCTTGTCTTTTCCATCTGGAGATTTTAAAGGAGACTTAAGAGGAGACTCCGTGTCACTTGTCGGCGGACTGATCTCTAATGTTCTCTGTTCCTCTGCTTCTGACGTGCTATGAGATCTTTTAAAATTCGCCCTGCGACCTTTGCTAAAGGTGGGGAATTTGGGCCAAGAGATGCGATCATGTTGCTTTTTTATCTTTCTTCGACCTCTCATCTCTGGTCCTCTTCCTTCCTCTTCTTGTTCAGCCTCCTCGCCCTGCAAATGTTGATGAAGCAGATATAATGTCAATGAAACCTCTGAAGAAGCTTTGCGGTATTCTGTATATAATGAACAATATTATAATTACAATAGTTATATCCGGCCTCATTGTCTCAGCATCTTCCTGGATTCTTGGTGGTTTGCGTTTTAGACAGAATGCCACTTTATATGGTTGAGCTCGCTCAAGAATCTGGAGGGCGTCTTCATATGACACATTATCAAAGTACACTGTTGCACTAAGTAGTTGATCACCTGAGGGGCCAGATGGAAAGAAAAGATAGAACAAATTTAGCTGTATTCTCACTTCAGAAATGTTCTGTAAAATGTGCTATAATGGAAATCTCACCTTCTTTCACACTTAAATGCTTTGAGGCAGGCGACTCTGGTTTTACTTCCTTGATGAAGATGCCATCTTTTCCTCCACTTACAACCAAACCCTCAGCACAGACTTCTTTTACAGTCTTCACTATTACTTCTGACTGATCACTTTGCATATCCTGAAACAGAATGCAAAGTAAATTACAAATTGATTCTTTTTCTCCCAGTATTTACATTTCTAAACATCTGTTTTCTTCACTAGAGAGAACTTTAGGTGTGTCAGACCTCTGTTTGATTCATCTTGGCAGCGGAACGCTTGTCAAACAGCGAGCCGAAACCAATCTTTTTGCTTTTTTTGGAACCCTTGGCGGGTGAGTCATAGAAGTCACCTTCAGCCTGGCAAAATAGCATGTGGTATATTATATAGATAATAGTTAAATGATTAAATACAGCATTACACAGTTCTGAATTTGGGTTATTATACTGTACTTATGGGTTTTGTGTAATGTAGTGCTCACCTTTTTTTCGTATTTCTCTGTGGTGGGGAATTCCTCAACAGGAGAGGACCCCTGAGGACGAGGCCTTTCCTCTTCTAAAACTTCAGGCTCTTCACATACCTATTATATTACATACCAATTTAGGACTGTTTAAACAATTAATTGGTTCAAAACCGAGAGACCATGTAACACGTGTATTGTTTATTTGCTGAATGTGCTGTACTGAGTGATACTCACTAAATCATCATCTGTGTCTTGTTCTGGTCCTTTCAGCCTTCGCCCTTCTCCTGTTGTGATGAAAAAAGCAGAATAAGCATTAAAGGTCACACTATGATATGTGGATACATAGGTTTCACATCTGACTGTGAGCGAAAAGCTCATATGGGATTTGAAATTGTTCCAGATGCATTGTGTTGTCTGTACATATGACCTAAATTTGAAGGGAACCCTGGGTATTATGGCTTAATATAATGTAAATGATGTCTCTTACTAAAATAGTAGAAAGCCCATGAAAGATTTACGTTGTTTAAAAATTCCACATCATTTTATACATATTTTGGACTATGGGGGGGCGCCATTATTTTGATGACATGAAATGGTTGTACTCGATGAGCTATTGGTGCTACCTGTTGCTATTTTTACCACAACACAACTCGGAAAATAAAATAAGGATACAATGACCACAGTGACTGAAAGAGCGTACAGGTGGCATTGGATATAAGCGTAGGCTTAAACTAAATGCCGTACCGTTGATTTGTCCCCACAAGGAGGCATCGAGCGTTTCTTGTCTCAGCCGTTTGTGAGAGTTTTCAGTAGCTGTGGTCTACTTAAAGCCTCAAAGGCATGAGGGCTAAGATGGAGAGAACAAAGACGTGGGTCTACAGGAAGTTTTATTCGTCCACAGGCATCGTCCAATTCATTTTAGGGCCTGAGCACCGGTGGTACGAGGACCCTATTTGAACTGCTTAGATTCTTTTTCTTCAAAAAAACGCATTTTTGAAGGCCTAAACATGCTCGAAAACTCATGAAACTTTGCACACACGCCAAGAGTTGAAAATTTACATCTGATATGAGTTTCAGAAGTTGGTGCCCCTCAAGCCCCTCGAGCTATGTTTCACATACATGTACGAAATTCAGTAGACACACAACAAACCAGTACCTACAAACAAGTCCCCTGGTACGAAGTCCGAAACCCAACAGGAAGTCTGTTATTTTGAATTTTTTCTGCAAGTTTTTTGCAGGCAGTGTATTTAAAGGAACTCCTCCAAGAGATTTAAACAGATCAACACCAAATTTGGTCAGTGTAATATAAAGCCCTTTGTGACGTTAAATTGCGAAGAGTTTTCGTCGAACGGTGTGTCCCTGGCGGCCAGACAAACTTTGATGTTTCGCCTTGAAAAAGGAAGTTGTTATGATTAAGGCATACAATGTCCAATCTGCACCAAAATTCACATGTTTGATAAGAGTCCTGTTCTAAACCCATGCCCATGTTCAGTTATATCCATAGCACCACCTGTTGGCAACAGGAAGTCACATGTTTTATGTTGTAACAAAGTCCTACTCTAAAGGCCTTTGCAATGTTAAATTGTGAAGATCTTGATTTTTTGTTGAAGGGCGTGTCCGTGGTGGCCTGACAAAGTTCAGTGTTTTGCCATGGTATTGTAGTTCAGCCATAATGACTGTTCTGTCCCAAACTTCACATGTTCGATAAGAATCCTGAACACTTTTAAAGACCAATATTCTGGTATAATCATAGCGCCACTTGCTGACAACAGGAAATGACTTGTTTTACACAAACTTAAACATGCAATGTCCAATCTGTACCAAACTTCACATTTAGTAAGAGTCCTGGTCTGAAGACACGTAAAGGCTAATATTCAGTTATAATCATAGCACCACCTGTTGGCAACAGGATACGTCATGCTTTGCACTAACTCAAACATACCATGTTCAATCTGCATCAAACTTTGTTTTATAAAAGTGCTGGCCTGAAGACATCTATATGCCAGTATTCAGTTACATTCATAGGACCACCAGCTGGAGGCAGGAAGTTTGCCACATATAAATGACTTTGATACATTCCCTCTATATTTACCACTTTAAATGCATATTGCCCATCGTTTGCGGTTTTCCTAAAGCCACCGGGTGGTGGTGAGCCCGTGTGCGAGGGGCCTTTCATCACTGTTTGCAGCTTTAATCTCTTCTTCTTATTACTAGGAAGGCAGGGAAGACTTGCGTCAATTCTCTTGTTGGCCTTTGGCTGAAAATTAAAACCAAAAGCCGCACAATATGGCGTTGTATCAGTATTTTATTTTTAGAGTTGCTTATTCCGAGTTGTGTTGCAATAAAAGTAGCGTAGCACCAGTATCTCACCAAGTGCAACCATTTTGTCATCTAAATAATGGTGCCCCTCATAGTCCAATATATGTATAAAACAAGTACATTTTTTAAACAACGTAAATCTTTCATGGGTCTCCTACTACATATTTCACTAAGAGACATTATTTACATTAAGTCTTAATACCCGGGCTTCCCTTTAAGAATCCAATCTAAATGCCTAGAGCCTGTTAGTCATGCATGCAATCTATACTTTCTATATTTGCTGTTTTAGTTTACACTAATTGGAGAGTCAATCTGTAAGTCTATCTCCAGAACAAAACTTTTTTTATGTGCAAAGAAGGCAGAGTCTAAAACAAAATTTCTGTGTGCAAGATTTCCTGGCAGATATTCCCACAGGATCCACACAGTCTACCTGCTTCTGTTGCTTCCTGTAAAACGAGGCACTCTATTGATCTGAAGGGGTTGACTTACACTGCCTGCAATAAGACCAACATGGAAACGTGGGCTTCGATAGATCCAAAAAAGGATCCGTGAAAATAATATGGTTATAAATATCTGCAGATGTGGTATTATTCTAAAAGTGATACTCCCACAATTTTGTAAATAGTTCTAAGTATTTAACAATATTATACAATAGACAGAAATGCTTATATGTTGTTGATACCAGCAGCGATGATGCTTTCATGACCTCCTTTCTTCTGAGAAAGGCATACATTTCCAGTTTCCCATAACAGAATGCACTTAAAATAAAAGGATCGTTGAGGTGCATAAACATTTTCCATAAACCTCGCTCTGCCCAGGCCATTAACCTGCACTTTCCTTCAAGCACTTATCCAGGCATCAGGTCTAGATGGCGTTGAAGCACACTGGATATTTATGTACAGTATGTATGTCATGTAGCATGAACAGTATTACACCAGCAACACTTCTCATTTTTTAATGATCAGACACTAAACTTGTGAATGCAGCAGTGTATAAACAGCAATGGTAAATGTGAATTATTCACAGTGAAGATAATAAGCAAAGTAAACAAACTCATTAAAGGGAGGAGGAACCTCTTCCCATAAATTTTGTTGATATCAAATGCCTTGAGAACAATCAAACTCAGTGGTATTCTGGTGAAAGTTAATATGTCATTCATCTATCATTCTGTCATTATACAGATGCCAGCATTGACATGTTACATGACACACCCTCAAACTAAAACTTTAAAAACAAAATTACGCAAGTTTTGTGCAAACCACAATTAGGCTCTTTAAACCCCACTCTTAACCACAGGTAAAGCAATGTTTCAGATTTGAAAGTACCACCCTGCTCTAATTAATAATAACGGGATGTTACAGTGAGAAATAAATAATCCTAACTGATACTTAAGAGCGAGAGAAGCCGTTAATTAAACAGGTCACATACTGTGTTCCTTCACTTAACAATACTGCCAAAATCAATAGTTTGAGTAACCTGACATAATGATCAGGGGTGATTTTAACAGATTGAACTTCGAACTGAGATTAACTGAGGGTTTCGGTTTTAACATATATGCAGAACACACAGAAGAATAACATGGCTGTGTTTTGATGTTCGATATGTTGTAGTGCAGATCAACAAGTTTGAACAAGGTGTCTTTTCTGGCTGCTAGTGTAGCTAAACAGGCCTAGGATGTGTTTTCAGTTGCTATAAAGTTTTTAATATATTTCCAAAACTAACACAGTGAATGGAACAGGCCTAAACAACAGGCCTTCCTTTCTTCAAGTGTTTTTTTTTTTTTTTCTTAAATGCTTTCAGGCTCTCCACCCCTGTCAGGTATATTGAGCCTTTGACAGTCTGATAGTTGGTATATGTAATATTTATTGAATAAAATGCATTAAAATGTTCTTGAAAGATAATTAATCAACTCTAAATAATTTTCAGTCATCCATGGGCTCCTATACAGTACTTCTTGTGTTTCTGTTAGGATTACAAATTAAATATTTGAGCTCTGCTGTAGGTATTGTGAAATCAGTTTTAGCGTGTGACTGAAGATTCAGAACAACTTATTGCTTTTAAAACATGCTGTTTACTTTTAGTATGTTACTGAAATATCTTGAAAAATCCATGTGCCAATATAAAAATAGTCTAGTTTAGCAGAATTATACAGTATAATGCTTTGTATATCCAAAAACATCCCGTTTCTGCACTGTATTTACAATGATGCAAAGTTTCTCTCCGTGTAAACATTAAAGGTTAACAACTGCAGGCTTGCACTTACCTGATCTGCGGTTTACTTGCAGAAATATATGTTTCACTGTTTTCCAGATAGCAATTCACCTAGTGCACAGCATGCATTGACAGGACTGTTTGAGGGTAGTTGTTAGTTAGTGGAGAAGATGAAGGGCCCTGCCCTTTTTTAGACTTCTAAAGGTATGGCACAACCCTGTTTTAGGGCTGTGGTTCTAATGCTATTGTGCTGAAGAACAAACACCTGAATGTGTAACACTGCCTGCACACCAGGGTCAGAAATTAACTTCTTCATTAAGGGGTAATATTTGCTTTCTGGAATTGATTTCCAGGGGCATTTCTTACATTTATGAGGGAAATTTTTATAATCACCTTATTATTCTAAAAAACATGTTTACTTAAATTTACCCAATTACTTGAATCAATATTTTAAACTGTTGTCAATAACAAGAGACTGTTTAAAATTGTATCTAAATTATACATGTCAGAACAGGAACTCACAGGGCGGCTATTTAATGACAAAATCATTATTGTAGATTATTGCTCTTTGTATTGTAATAATGATTATTTAAATAGATATAGAAAACAATATAAAAAGTTTTTGTTTGGTTTTGGGAACGTCACATTCTGTCGGTCCACAATTTATGCTAAAACTCCTGTTATAATCACTAAAGCTGCACTGTAAAAAAAAATCTGTAAAATGTGGCTATGGTTGCCAGAATTTTATCGTAAAAAATATGGTAGCAACATTTCAGGTTTTACAGTTTTAACTTAAATTTACAGTTAAATACCGTAATTTCATTAACTGATATAGTGTTAATATACCAAACTGCTGAAGTACTGAAATCTGTTTTGTACCTTTGTAACTGATAACCACTTAAAGCAGGTGGTGATGAGAAAGTCACATGATGAACCAAACCCAATCACAAGCCGTTTTTAAATAATAACAAATATAGGAGGTGCACAGTGTCATTGATACAAACACTAAACACCATCATAACACACGTGAAACTGAAATAATGCAATAAACATTCATTGAACAACATTACATGTAACATACAACCATAATGTACAAAACTGATAAGAAAAAAACGAAGAATAAAGCTAATTATTTCAACAAAAAAACATCAAATTTGATATGTAACGCAGGTAATTCTGGGAATGTTAATTTATGGTTATTCACTGTAAATTTTACATTCTTTTTCACTTTGAAAAATGATATACTATCGTAAAATTACAACTAATGTCCTATACAGTTTCTTCACTGTATATAGTAGGGGAATTTGCCGTTAACCATTTAACAGGATTTTACTGTATCATTTTTACAGTCGTTTACCGTTAAATTCACGGTCATTTTTTACAGTGTGTGAAATTTATCTTTTATGTACACCATATTTGCACTTTGTTGTTTATGATGAGGGAATCAGCGAGTGTATACACTCATCACCACTCCAGCATTTTCAGCGCTGACTAATCTAATCGTCTCTGATTGGCCAGTACATTCCTAAGTTCAACAGAAATGCGTTTGATTGGTTATAAGGCTCAACGATGCACAAAACAGCACGTAAAAGCAATTTAATGCAGTGTGAGCGAATCTAAATTCCACGAGTTGAAACTTTTCATTCATTTTCACATTTCAAGTCGTAATATGTGTTTAATTGTGCCCTTTGTCTTAAATTTATGGGGCATTTTTGTTCATTTTGGTGGCATTTTTGCCACAACCCCTAATTTATTTTGACCCTGTTGCACACATTCGCAAATGAATATTAAATAGAGGTCTTGAGATTTTGAAGCAAAGTAATCAGGGCAAAGATTTTTTTGTAAGGGTGTTTATGTCCTTCTGTTCTCCAGTGAATGTTGTCAGTGTTTAGTTTACATTTGAGTTGAAGGAAATAGTTATGACATTAGTGTACAATGGGAAATTAATGTAGAATGAAGACAAGACCTCAAGCAGTTCAGAGTTTTTTTCATTCCAAGTAAATAAACAAGAAGACTTTAAAGAATAGATCAGTTTACTCAATACAAAGCAAGCTGTCAATCACATAATGTATGTGTGGTATGTGTGTACGCGCATGACTGACAGTGTTTAAATACCATTTCAGAGTCAAAGAATTTCTTTTATTCCCACATAATTATCATTGGCTTCATATTTGTTATAAATTCCCACGCAACCGATTTAGCAAACAATCATTGATCCTTTGAGATGGACATAAGTGCTACTTGAATTGTCTGAGAAATTCAGTGTTAGTAAATTCATAACGTAGTTACTCCTTAATCAAATATTTGCTCACAGGGTGCTGGTCTAAAAATGATAAAGTATTCTGTAAAATAGTTTTACAGTATATCATTTGTATAACTAGCTTAGGAAATCCTGTAATTCTACTTATAAAATACAGAAGGTGCATGCACATGTAGATTTTGTTTATAATTGTATGATGTTACGTTATGAAGGATTACACAAAGCTGAACTTGAGGTCACTATATTTTTATGCATGTTGTTATCATCATGACTAAAGCTAGTATCCAGTGTACTTTTACAGTGTCAGGCATATTATAACATTCATTATTTACAAGTGAATGTGGGATTTAGATTTGTTTTTAATATATACTTTTATTTTTGGGGTGAGAGAGGAGGAGTGGGACCACAGTTTTTACAAGGAAGCTCTGCAAAGCAAAATGAATATGAAGGTTGTGCATAAGTTGTCCACTTTAGTTTATTCCTTTTCTTGTGGACGTGGATGTGTTGATTAAACAATTACATCATCATATTTGAACAATGAGCCTTTGGTATTGTTTAGGGGTGTGGACACTCATAGCGCTGTGACCAGCTGTAGACAAATCATAGTTTTCCTGACCCCAGTGCATAGTTTTCAATGGGGACCAAAGGTCATTTCATCTGCTGGCAAAATCTTAGTCTGTTGCTCTGAATACGTGACATCATCAGCTAACTGAACTATTTTACTGACATCATTTATGAAGATTTTATGCTTGTGTGCCCAAATATGTCAACAAAATATGTCTGCAAAAGTTCTGTTTTTGTAAGATTTTAGATTTAATTTCCACTACATAATCAGAAATGAACACACAGAGCTGGGTAGATTACAAATTGTAGTTACAAATTGTAATTATATACTGATTACAGATTACATGATGAAAACTGTAATTAGTAACAGAATTCAACATCATATATTTATATAAATTAGCAAGTATATTCAATTTTTGATATCAGCGTCATAAAATGCATTAAAGAAGAAGTCCACTTCCAGAACAACAATTTACAAATAATTTACTCACCCCCTTGTCATCCAGGATGTTCATGTCTTTCTGTCTTTTGTCTTAAAGAAATGTTTTTTGAGGAAAGCATTTCTGGATTTTCTCCATATAATGGACTTCACTGGTGCCCCGAATTTAAACTTCCAAAATGTAGTTTAAATGCAGCTTCAAAGGGCTCTAAATGACCCCAACCAAGGAAGAAGTGTCTTATCTAGCGGTCGGTTATTTTTTTCGAAAAATAAAAAGTTGTGTACTTTTTAAGGACAAAACGCGTCCACGATGCTACGAATTAGTGATGGGTCGTTCTTGAACGATTCGTTCATTTTGAATGAATCTTTAATGTGACTCGGGAAGAACGAGTCATTCGTTCATCTTATGGGGCTGTCACGTGATGCTGATTTTGCTTAAATGAATGAAATGACTCGTAAAAAGATTCATTAATTTTGCTGAACGAGACTCAAAGGTCAGTCTGTAAAATGATCCGAACTTCCCATCACTACTACAAATCACATCTAAGTTCATCGTCTGTGTACTCCAGCTCAAAAATGTAGAATATGGCAAAAAACTCCATCCGACATCATTGTACCTTTTTGTTTGTAAACAGCGTTTGACTTACTTGCACTTTCTTAGTCTTTGCACGTTCGCTTTGGGTCTGTGGTTCCGCCTACGTTTCGTATGACCTTTCAACGTGATTCAGTAGTACGTAGAGTCGTGAACACGCATCCCAGAGCCTGTTCTACACAAGCTTTTGTGCTTAAAAAGTATACAAATTTGTATTTTTTTTCAAAAAAAAAAGACAGATCGTTTCACTAGATAAGACCCTTCTTCCTTGACTGGGATTGTTTAGAGCCCTTTGAAGCTGCATTTAAACTACATTTTGGAAGTTCAAAATCAGGGCACCAATCAGGTCCATTATATGGAGAAAAATCCTGAAATGTTTTCCTCAAAAACCATAATTTCTTTACGACTGAAGACAAAAAGACATGAACATCTTGGATGACAAGAGGGTGAGTAAATAATTTGTAAATTGTTGTTCTGGAAGTGGACTTCTCCTTTAAGCTTTACATTAAACCAGGGTTTCTCAAACTGGGCTTAATGTAAGAGCTGCAATGGGTTTGTGAGTTGATAAAAACGTATTGAACTTAATGAATTAAATCATAGTAATGTAAAATAAACATTTAAACACTTGACCACTAAAAAAAGAAATGTAATTTGTTTACCTGCATGTCAATGTGACCATTAAGCGACATCAACCGTAACTGTCTTGCGAATGTGTTAGATTATTGAAATGTTAAGTTCCTCAATGATATTTCATGTCAGAGGGGTTTGTCCCCCTTGAAGGTCAAGTTAATTTTATTAATTTTATTTTTATTAATATTATTTTCTATATAGTGCCAGATCACAACAAAAGTCATTTAAGGTTACCTTTTCTATTAAACAGGTCTGTACCTTCTTCTTTTATTAAACACACTAAATGCTCTTATGTCATTTATCTTATTTACACGAGGGCATGTCATTTATGTCTCTACATGGATGCGCATCTACAATTTTTCCTACGCGAAAATGCAGATGGGATCATGGAGTCCATTCATAAAAATGCACAGAATGCCACGGATTTTGTCAATTTTTTGATAAATAAATCAAAATTGGGTCTGTCACTTCATTTAAATCACGATATGGACTAATGTCTGTGAATATTAAAACGCAAAAAGACGGTTTAGATATAAATCCTGTATGTTCCGCTTGGCTCTGTATGTATGAATGGCGGAAACATGGTTTTGTTTACTAACGTTACACAAATACTGAAGCGCACGTGATGCTTGCGGTGATTTTCGGCCTCTGCGTCTCACTATATGACGACCTGAACACATGAACTTCATCTTCAGATCTGCTGTGAGAGTCATTTAATGTGAATTTTACTGTTTCATTTGAAAAAAACAAGCATCATATCATACTGTATACACACAAAGTAACTTCTCGGTAACCTGTCAAAATAAAAGTATGGTTAGTAAAAGTATATCTTTATAAAGTATATCTTTATACATTTATATTTCTGGCCAATTTAAATAAAACAAATGATAAAAATAAATATTACAACCAGATTGACCACTTAACTGTAGAAAAATATTCTACAATTATTATTAAAACTTTTTCAACAGAATATTTACACAAATTTTACACTTCCATGTATTAATTGTAACAGTTTGCCAGAAAATAAAAGGGTTTAATTTTCATTAGATTAAAAATAAATAAATGTTTAATGCCTTCATTTGATTATAAGAAAAATTAAAACAAAAATTTCTGAAAAAAAGAAACAAAAAGATTGTAAGGCCATATTGTTCAAAATGTTGAAATAAATTTTTTTGTTATTATACAGAGAGTGAAGTACCGAAAAAGTACCACTGGGTACCGGCACCCCTGACCCATCAATCCCCCTCCCCCATTCCCCAAGTCTATGTATTTTTTTTTTTTTTTTCTTTCTTTTTACTACAGACCTCCCTAATAAGTATTGTGAACGCTATATGCGACCACAAAACTAGTCATAAGGGTCAGTTTTTTGAAAACTGAGATTTAAACATCATCTGAACAATAAGTAAATAAGCTTTCCATTAATATATGGTTTGTTAGGGTGGGGCAATATTTGTCTGAGAACTAAATACTGAGAAAATCGCCTTTAAAATTGTCAAAATGAAATTCTTAGCAATGCATGTTACTAATTAAAAATTAAGTTTTGATATATTGTAGGAAATTTACAAAATATCTTCATGGAACATGATCTTTTATTAATATCCTATCGATTTTTGGCATTGAAAATTTGACCCATACAATGTATTGTTGGTTATTGCTACAAATATACCCGAGCTACTTAAGACTGGTTTTGTGGTCCAGGGTTAGTGTATATGTAGTGTTTCATATTTCATGATATTACAACATAAGCTGTACAAATCCTGGAATTTCCCAACTACTGATCTCCTGTATGTTAGCAAATCACCCATGACCAAGATTACAGGCATTAGAGGTTGTTTTCTGCTTGTGTGGCCATACGGGACCCAGAGCTCTGCTTTTTCAGCACGCTAATACGGTTAATTAGCTGCTCAGCAAGATACTGGGGGCAGGAACATCCATTCTGGCCTGCGCTCATAACACCATACACAGACCTCTTTCAGAGTCAAGTGGAAAAGACTTGTTTGTATTCAAAATATAATTGAATTTCAGGGCCGGAGAAGGAACATAAACTGAAAACAGAATTGGATTTTCTTCCATATTAAGAACATGGGACCATGTTCCCTCATGTTTCCAATCAATCAGGAACATTAATTGATGCATCTACAGTATAAATGATACAGGCTTCAGAATTAGAGGGTCAAAGAGAGAGTTCACACAAAAATATCGTTTGCTAACCTCATGTCTTTCCTAACCTGTATGTTTAATTTGATTTATATTTTCTTTATACAATGTTGACCCTTTAACTTTTAAAATATATTTTTTCCGCCGAAAGAAAGAAAGTCATACAGGTTCGGAACAATAAAAGGGTGAGTATACTTTTCATTTTTTGGTGAACTGTCTCTTTAAATATCTCACAATATTCAAGATTATAAAGGCAGTTCAGATTCAGATGACACGTCGATACACAAAACCTGTTCTCTTTTTTTGAGAAACTTCAGTCAATTCCGTGAAACCAAACCATGAAAAATTCAAA